>NW_026407715.1:297-848 GCF_001194135.2 Octopus bimaculoides | reverse complement strand
ATATATATATATATATACATACACATATATCTTAAACATATAGACACATGCATACACACATTTATGTGTGTGTATATATATGTGTGTGTGTGTGTGTGTATGTATGTATGTATGTATGTATGTATATATACATATGTATGTTTATATATATATGTTTATATATATATGTGTGTGTGTGTATGTATGTATGTAGGTATGTATGTATGTGTATATATATGTATGTATAGTGAATTAGTTCCAAGTTGTGCTACCTGATGGCAACAATTGCTGGACAACCATAACAATGAAATATATGTAATATACCAAGTAACAAGGAAGAGGAAAAAAAACATACAAAAAAACGATTGTGCTTCAAGCAGCTCGACCGATGTAATTAGTATAAGTATATTCTATATTATTTAGTTAATTAAAAACTAATTACTTAACTAAACTAATAAAACGGTACAAAAGTTTATTTGTTTTTTTTTTCTCTTCTACGTTCTTGCAGACACTAATCAAAAAACCTTCAATGCAAAAAAAAAAAAAAAATTTTTTTTTTTTTTAATTTACAA
>NW_026407715.1:0-206 GCF_001194135.2 Octopus bimaculoides | reverse complement strand
CCTTCTGTTGCAGCAGCAGAAGTAGTAGTAGTAGTAGTAGTAGTAGTAGTAGAAGAAGAAGAAGAAGAAGAAGAAGAAGAAGAAGAAGAAGAAGAAGAAGAAGAAGAAGAAGAAGAAGAGCAACAACAAGTTTGAAGATGAACAAGAAAAACACAATATAAGAATTGTTATTATTATTATTATTATTATTATTATTATTATTATTA
>NW_026407714.1:597-804 GCF_001194135.2 Octopus bimaculoides | reverse complement strand
GTGTGTACTTTTGTACATGCATATACACAAGTGTATGTACGTGTGTACGTGTGTATATAAGCATGCATGTATTCATAAGTGTATATGTATGTATATGTATGTGCATATATATGCGGGCATATATATGCACACATATGTGTTTATGTATGTATGCGTATATGTAAATATGCATGTATGTGTATATATGTATAGGTGAATATATATGCG
>NW_026407714.1:0-582 GCF_001194135.2 Octopus bimaculoides | reverse complement strand
ACGTTTATGCAACTATGTCAATATATGTATCGCTGTGTATGTACGCATGCATATCTAATAATATATAAAATAGACATGTATGCGTATTCAATTTTCACGCGAAAACAGCTTCCCAATTGCCTTCATACTTGTGTTGCATGAATGATTTGACCTCGGACAAATAATAGGCTGATTTTTTTAATTAAAAATTATTTAAAATATTGCTTTTTATATAACATTCACGTCTTCGAAATTTTTTTAATATTTACTTCCGATCTTCTAGCGTCAGTGAGGTAACATATCTCTTTATGTATATCTCTCTATCCATCTCTCTGTTTGTATCTCTATCTCTGTTTCTCTGTAACATATCTCTCTATTTATATCTCTTGTTTTCACTTTCATTTTTCAGACGCTATACTTATCACTTTCAATTTTCATACGCTATTGTTTAACTTCCTTGTTATTGTTTTCATTGTATGTTTAAGTTTTCAATCGCTATATACAAACAACCAAACACAATTTACAAACAGAAAGACATTCACAATTACTGATGTACGTATTTTCATACTTTACTGCCAGACGTATCTGAATAAATTTCCCTTC
>NW_026407713.1:0-210 GCF_001194135.2 Octopus bimaculoides | reverse complement strand
GTGTGTATGTATGCACATATGTGTGTGTATATATATACATTTTTATGTGCATATGTGTGTGTGCATGTATACACGTATGTATGTGTGTATGTATACACGTATGTGTATGTGTATGTATGCACATATGTGTGTGTATATATATATATACATTTTTATGTGCATATGTGTGTGTGTGTATGTGTCTATATATATATATATTTAAGAAAAAGA
>NW_026407712.1:0-282 GCF_001194135.2 Octopus bimaculoides | reverse complement strand
TGTAAGTATGTGTGTATGCATATGTGTACATGTGTGTGCATGCCTATATGCATATATGTATGTACTTATGTATGTGAGTATTTAGGTACGTAAGTGTGTAGACGTGTCTGTGTGTGTGTGTATGTGTATGTACATGTCAACGTATGTTCATGTATTGATATGTGTGTCTGTTCAAGTTGGATATATGACTGTTACTCTGTCGAAGGTTGTATACATATAAATATGTACATGTGTGTGTCCCTCTCACCACCGTCTAACGGTGAATGGATACAATGTCTTAGA
>NW_026407711.1:0-264 GCF_001194135.2 Octopus bimaculoides | reverse complement strand
AAAATAATGGAAAATTGCTTAAACTAAATAGTTAAGTGAAGTAATAATTGAGTTAAATAAATAAATAAATATTTGGAATAGGTGGGAGGGTGGAGAAGGAACGGTTGTATCCGTAGCCGTGACTGAAAGTCAAAAAATCTTGAAGACTTCAATGACAAAACGAAATTGAAAACGGTAAAGTGAAAAACATTTCGAAAAAGGGGAAAAAAATTGTGTAAAAGGAAACTGTGGCAAATATTTTATTTTAGAATATATTTTTTTTTT
>NW_026407710.1:0-807 GCF_001194135.2 Octopus bimaculoides | reverse complement strand
TGTGTGTGTGTGTGTGTGTGTGTGTGTGTGAGTGTGTACTCACATGTATAGACATACTCGAAGAGATAATTATGCAGACACAGATACATATATGTACATACACATTCTCATATATGTATGTATGCATGTATGTATGTATGTGTGTGTACGTATGTATGTATGTTTGTATGTGTGTATGAGTATGTATGTATGTATATATGTATGTATGTGTGCGTATGTATGTATGTGTGTATGTATGTATGTATGTATCTACGTGTGTGTATGTGTGTACAGAATATGCTCGCTTGTGTATTCAAACTGAAATGCATAAACATACATGAAGATACACACTCGCATACATACATATACACACTCTCACTACACTACACTACACACTCATATATACGTGTTATATATATTTATATATATATACACACACATACCTTGTCGGAAGATATTATGCAAATGGGTTTTTTTGTACTTAGGAAGCTGAAATTTTAAGATATTGTTACAAATACTTTTTCTTAATTGTGACTAAAATTTAACATACATCTGATCTGTTATTCAGGAGTAATTGAGAATTTACTGAAATTGGTTGTCTGAAGTCATTATGT
Source organism: Octopus bimaculoides (assembly GCF_001194135.2). Taxonomy (NCBI): domain Eukaryota; kingdom Metazoa; phylum Mollusca; class Cephalopoda; order Octopoda; family Octopodidae; genus Octopus; species Octopus bimaculoides. The sequence continues at coordinate 214 of NW_026407710.1, read as the reverse complement.
AAATGTTGGAACTCTCATTTGCTCTGCGTTTAAGGAAAATTAACATATATGATGCGCCCATTTTGAACTTTTTACTAAATCAAAGAACAATGTTTTAATACATAGTTGAAACAATTTACATGTTGATATAACGACCTTTTTTTTTCAATCGGTTGTCCTTGCACACATTTATACCTACATGAATGAACACACATATATGTATGTATGTATGTAT
>NW_026407709.1:0-361 GCF_001194135.2 Octopus bimaculoides | reverse complement strand
TTTTTTTTTTTTTTTTTGCAGATGAGTTTGTAACACAAACTGTTGAAGAAAGGGGACAAAGCCGGCTTCAGCTTCTCCACTTGTTTGTCAATGTAAGTGACTGTTATCTTTGCTTTATTTCCTTACCATCCTATTTTTCTGGACAACCGCCTCATCGGTTGTTGTGGCAAATGTTATATGGCTGGACACCCTTCCTGTCACCAACATTCGACCTGTTTCCAAGGAAGGTAATATTCCCCCCACCCCTTCATGGACAAATATGTTTTCCATGGAAGACTGGAAATACATGTTACTTGTATGATAGTGATAACTTACATCTGTCCTAGGATGTCTAGAAAAGGCTTCACTGAAACACACACAC
>NW_026407708.1:1655-1950 GCF_001194135.2 Octopus bimaculoides | reverse complement strand
TGAGTCCCAGGTAAATCCATCTTTGCATCAGCGCAGTTAAAGTTTATTCAGTACGGTCAGGTACTTCGACCAAAAAAAATACTTTTTAAAGACGCTCTCAATGCCAGCGAATACTCAATGGCCAGGGCGCCACTCACCTCGATGATACTCACGATGAAAGAACTTGCTTTCGTCAATTTCTACAACTAATGACTGTCCATTAGCATCCAAACCGCCGATTTCTATGGGATTCTGTTGGAGCCAAACATCACGTACTTCCCGACAGAAATTACACCAATCCACGACTGTAGTTCGA
>NW_026407708.1:0-239 GCF_001194135.2 Octopus bimaculoides | reverse complement strand
GATGTCTTCCTTTTATCCGTGGAATTACACCATATAAATTCATGCAAATATGAAACAAACAATTCGTCCGATGTCCCAAACTGTCGTCGCAACACCCGTTTTACTCGTACCCATATGCTTTCAACATTTTGTGTGTGAACGTGTTGATTATGAGGATCAACAAAATTTTGTTGGTGTATAATCACCTCATGCGTGTAGGCACTATCATTCAGGATACCAATGTTATTATACGCTCGCTA
>NW_026407707.1:0-203 GCF_001194135.2 Octopus bimaculoides | reverse complement strand
ATAATAATAATAATAACAACAATAATAATAATAACAACAACAATAATAATGATAATAATAATGACAACAATAATAATAACAACAATAATAATAATAATGATAATAATAATGACAACAATAATAATAATAATAACAACAATAATAATAATAATGATAATAATGACAACAATAATAATAACAACAACAACAACAATAATAATAAT
>NW_026407706.1:0-479 GCF_001194135.2 Octopus bimaculoides | reverse complement strand
TGATCAAAGTTATCATCATCATCACCAGCAGCAGCAACAGCAGCAAGACTAACACCATCTCCTCAACCACCACTTTCACCACTTCTGTCACCACCACCGTTATTTTGATTATCTTCATCATCATCATCATCACCACCACCACCACCATCACCGCGGCCATGCTGGAGCACCGCCTTGAAGCGTTTCAATCAAATGAATCGTTCCGTGGACTTAATGCTGTTCCCTGTTTTACGTGTGCTCCAGCATGGCCGCAGTCAAATGACTGAAACAAAAGAATAAAAGAATGACAATGACGTGTGTGTGTGTGTTTTACTGCCAGACATTTATTCTATCGATATCTATTGCTGAACCGCTAGGTTCCGGGATTGAAAGACACCAACATCGGTTGTCAAGCGACGGTGGGCGACAGTGACCTGATTAATAATAATAATTATTATTATAACAATAATAATAATAATAATAATAATAATAATAATAAT
>NW_026407705.1:0-526 GCF_001194135.2 Octopus bimaculoides | reverse complement strand
ACATGCATATATGAATATATATTTGTATGTGCATGTATGTAGATGTGTGAACCTATATAGATATACACCTGCATAGACATGTCCACATGTACTTACGTATATACTTGCATGCACATAACATAAAACAGATTTTATTTATTTAGTTTATCTTTTTTTTATACTTTACTTTGTTTGTTACATTATAATTTTTTGTGTGTTTTTATTATTATTATTATTTTATTTTTACGCTTCTTTCTTCTGAACTTACAACGTTCATGTCTGTTAGCTGATGAAATTACCCAGAGCTTTTAATGCAAGATGTACGAATTGGTACGGTTTGGTAGGTAAGAGTGAGTTTCTTTTTGCTTCCCTGTTATATACGAATAATATATAAGCAAACGTAAATGCATGTACAGACACACGCACACGCACATTCACATATACACACACGCACATATGCATTTATATATCCCTCTCACATACATATACAGACATGCGCACACCTAAACACACACCATGTGTATATGTAAATATATGGATGTATATA
>NW_026407704.1:0-511 GCF_001194135.2 Octopus bimaculoides | reverse complement strand
ATGGACAGAGATTTAGAGACTTATTACTCGAAGCCTTCAACGAAATAGAGAGGGATGTAGCTTCAAACAATGTAGAGGACAACTGGACGTTTCTACGGGACACCTGCTGAGGGCCACCGACCAGATCTGTGGTTGGTGCAAGGTCCCCTCTCGACTGAAAATAACGTGGTGGTGGAACAATGTTGTTGACAGGGCTATCAGACAAAACAAACAGGCTTGGAAAGACTGGAAAAACAGTGGTAGCAGGGAACTGTATAAGACTACCAGAAGGGAAGCTAGGCGACAGGTTTATTTAGCCAGAGGGGAAGCAGATAAGAAAAAGTTTGCCAATGTTCAGCGCCGTGAGGACTAAAGACTCGAGGTATTTCATGTTGCAAGACAGCGTGTGAGAGAGAATCGTGATGTCGTGAGAGAGAAATGTGTTCACATGGATGATGGTACGCTTGCTCTAAATGTGGCTGCTAAGAAAGAGGTTTGGAGACGCCACTATGAAAGATTGCTCAATAAAGAG
>NW_026407703.1:0-484 GCF_001194135.2 Octopus bimaculoides | reverse complement strand
TCCATACATTTGTCATTTCTTCCTTCCAGCCCTTACAATTGAACTATATACGATTTCTCTCCTTGGTATAATGTGTCCCCTATTTCAATTCATTAACAAGCAAATTTAAGGGTCTTTGACGTTATTGAGGTATTTCAAAACAATTTTGATCGCACTCTATATGAATTGTGGAAACTGCCAAAATCCTTAGTAAATTAGCAGATGATGTGTTAATTTTTGTTATTTTGCATTTGTTCCATTTGACATGTGATTACATTCGCTGCTGTCATTTCCAAACTTTATATATAATTCACCTCCCACACAAACATGAACGTTCAGATGTCAAGATACAAAAGCAAGAGCTAGACATTCGTCTGAAAATATATTGAAATATTATCTATCTCTCTCTATATATATATGTGGACAAATGCATGCATGCACACTCACACATACACACACATATGTACATAGATGCACGTGTGTGAGTGTATATGTATTTATATAT
>NW_026407702.1:0-634 GCF_001194135.2 Octopus bimaculoides | reverse complement strand
GCTTACAGAGAATAAGTCCTGAGGGTCGATTTGTTCGACTAAAGGCGGTGCTCCAGCAGGGCCGCAGTCTAATGACTGTAACAAGCAAAAGATAACTATTCATCAAATAATGGAAATGCTACAAAAGAACGAAGGAATTGTCTTTGAAATCAAGAATTTTTTTTTTCTATTAATTACGCTTTTCTTAATTTCGTTTTGGAAATTTACATGATGGGGATCGATAAGTTATCGATGCTTCGATGAAAGGTTTCAATGATATAAGAAGAAGTTTGTTGACCCTTGGTTTAGACTGACCTTTGTCACAATCAGATATGTTACTTCACCTCGGGGACCTCCAGTAATCGTAGTTATGGCAAATGAGAAGGGGTCAATGGACCGATTAACCCGTAGAAGTATTATATTGCGAGGAGAAAGAGGAAAAAGAAACTAAAAAAAAAAAATGACGTTATTAAAATGGAAACGAAGGAGATTACAAACTTAATATTAGCGAAAACTGTAATGTCGATAGGATCGATAAAATCAATCATTGTATTGGGTTTTTAGTTATATTTTAAAATGTCGATACTTCGATAATTAACCAGAAATATCTCGGTTGCTGTTATTGTTCCAATCGTAAAGATCAAAGTAGCTGATC
>NW_026407701.1:0-274 GCF_001194135.2 Octopus bimaculoides | reverse complement strand
ATAGATAGATAGATAGATAGATAGATATAATTGCACATGAATGTGGTCGCCCTGTACTCTTCTAGACATTGGTACATCAGAAAGACCCACGTGTCTTCAAATAATATCTTTTTATGTGTGCATGTTTGCCTCCATGTGTGTTTGTGTACGTGTGCGTGTGTGTGTGACAGAGAAAAAGAGAGAGACAGACAGATATATATGAGTGTGTATATATATATTTATATGTATGCATATGTATGTATATATAATTGTGTGCGTGTATGTATATATGTAT
>NW_026407700.1:0-372 GCF_001194135.2 Octopus bimaculoides | reverse complement strand
ATATATATATACAAATATATATAATATAGATGTGTGTGTATGTGTGTGCGTTTGTGTTCGTATGCGTCTGTCTGTGTAGACATCGCTATAGATATGTGGGTATATGTCTGTCTTTATAGGTAAGTAAGTGTAATGGATTAATCCATCGATTTCAATGTCTGGTCGTATAGTTGTATGAGCAATTGGACAATTAACGCTTCGAATCAGCATTTGAAGAGGCTGGATAACCTAGCGACACATATATCGTTAACGTATTTCTCAAGCATAAAGAACGCGACACGACGTTTGAAAGCTGCACGTTTCATTCAAACTTACAGTACATTTCATGCGTCGCATTTTTAGACGATTTCCGTCTATACATCTTCCCCCATA
>NW_026407699.1:0-334 GCF_001194135.2 Octopus bimaculoides | reverse complement strand
TATATATATATATATATAGATATAGATATAGATATATTTACATACATGTGTATATATATATATATGTGTGTGTATATATATGTATGAATATGTATATATACATGGGTATATATGTATATATATGTATATACATATATACTCATTTCGTCATAAATCTTTAAGAGAAACGTATGTAAGTATTCTAACTCCTACGGATAGAAAACACACAAATACGGAGACGTGTTAATTTTTATGATTTCAATGCGTATACGTATCTAAGTATATATGTATACACGTATATATATTTTGTATCTATCTATCTGTCTATCTATCTATCTATCTATCTATCTATCTA
>NW_026407698.1:0-441 GCF_001194135.2 Octopus bimaculoides | reverse complement strand
ATATATATATGCATAAGAGAAGAAATGGAGCAATATTTATATATATACTTACGTATATACATATATACATATACATATATACATGTATGATAGAAGTATCTTTGGATTTTATTGTTTAAGGTTAAGATCCGTATAAATCCTTGTGTCATTTGTGTATGGTTGTGTATACGTGCATGTGTGTCTGTGTGTGTGTGTGTGTGTGTCTGTGTGGGTGTGTATAATGTGCCTGAGAGTGCGTTTCAGGGTGTGAGAGACAGTCTTGGGATTCCATCTCAATGTAATGTACTCAGATTTCACTCGGAATTCGCTGAGAAAGTTATAAAATTCTTCTACTTAAAGAATAACTGCTTCTAATGTCAACTAATACGACAGAAGCTATATTTATAAATGCAATGCGTAAATATCACTCACTATATACATACATTCATACATACATACATA
>NW_026407697.1:0-434 GCF_001194135.2 Octopus bimaculoides | reverse complement strand
GCGGTGTGTTTCTCTTGGGTTGGCCTACTTAATGCGAAGTAATAAGCGTAAATTACTTCTTTATATTCTTCCCGTTTCCATTTAATTCTTTTACATTTTTGATTTTGTGGTCGTTATGGTGGTGAACTTTGGGGGCTTAATTTGGGACAAATCCCGTCTAAGTGACCTTCCAAGTTCGTATTCGGGGAAGATATTCTGCCATTTGAAAATTTTTCGTCGTCAGGCTAACAGATTCCTGACAGGCGCGCTTCCATTATAACCATTGGACAAGCGATTTGGTGTAGTGTTTGAATTTTTTTTTTAAGTAAAGTTAAATTATTAAATTTTCATTTTTTAAAAATTTTATTTTACATTTTTTTAATATATTTTTTTACCCACTAATCTTCATACAGGGGTCGCGTTTATCATCATTAGCAGCAGCACCACCACCACTA
>NW_026407696.1:0-370 GCF_001194135.2 Octopus bimaculoides | reverse complement strand
ATAGATAGATAGATAGATAGATAGATAGATAGATAGATAGAGTTATTGATAAATATATGTAGCTACATATACAGATATACACACACATGCGGTTATACACGCGCGCGCGTACACACACGCTCGTGCATACAAACATACACACGTATTTCTATTACGGCCCCACCGAAACCCCAAATCCGCCATATAAATCAGTGAGCCACAAAGCGCAATAATATTACCAACGTTAGTATTTCACATGCATTATTAAGCAGGGACAATCATTTCTATACCTTGCATTCTTTCTTCTTCTGTTTTGATATATATACATACACATACATACACATACATACATACATTTACATAAATACAAATATATATATATATATATATA
>NW_026407695.1:0-234 GCF_001194135.2 Octopus bimaculoides | reverse complement strand
AGGAAAAATGCAAGCCTCTGGGTATACAGTTAAGTATATTCATATCCTTTTTCCTTATTTGTGTCCCTAGACGAAACATATCTATATATATTTCATGTTTGTTCTATATATATATATATATAGTTTTGCATGTATTCTTATAAATATATTCGAATATATACACCTATATATATATGTATGCTACAGTGCATGAATATATCTAAGTGTGTATATAAATATGAATGAATTGTTTTT
>NW_026407694.1:0-822 GCF_001194135.2 Octopus bimaculoides | reverse complement strand
ATATATATATATATATATATGTAAGCATATACATACACATATGATCACACACATATGCGTATATACACACATAGATATATAGATTAGATAGATAGATAGATAGATAGATAGATAGATAGATAGATAGATAGATAGATAGATAGATAGACAGACTGAGACAAAGAGAGAGAGAAAGAGAGAATTATGAGTATGTATGTATTTAAGAACGAAAGAAAAGAGGGGAAGAGATAGAGTGAGCTTGTTTTTTGCATCATAATCTTCCAACGGAAAAGGTGCAGAATTACTGGTTCCTGTATCTTAGATTCAGATTCCAGAAAAAGCCATTTCCTTCTTAGACAGGACATTTACACGTTTATTACTTGGGTTCAATTTACTTGGTTCCTCTTTCCAGTAAGGTCATATGTGATTGGCGAACATCTTATTTTTGAAGAAGAGTTTTCTTCCCTGCTTCTACTGATCTGTGTTTATGAGTGAAAGATAGATAAAGAGAGAGAGAGAGAGAGAGAGAAAGAGAGAGAGAGAAAGAGAGAGACGAAAGAGTTAGCGCGCGCGTGTGTTTGTATGAATGTATATATATGCGTAAGTATTCGTTAAATTTTTTTTCCAGCCTATTTACAACACAGATATATTAGACATATATATCTCCGATATCACACAAGGTTATGATCGGGTATGAAAGAAAAACTTTTTTTTTAACAGCACATAACGCATATGCACTCAACGCACCGCACACATACGCACATCACACACATACACACACATATACATATGCATGCATTATATATATAAACGCGTATGCATTATATATATATATATATATAT
>NW_026407693.1:0-601 GCF_001194135.2 Octopus bimaculoides | reverse complement strand
TAAAAAGAGACTGATACAAGAAGTATCGGGCTGAAAAATAATGTTAGTGGTCGATTCGTTCGTTCGACTAAATCTTTTCAAGGCCGTGCCTCAGCATGGCCTCAGTCCAGTGGCTGAAAAAGTAAAAGATAGAAAAATTAACAAGAGATATATACACCCACAGATACGAATACATATGTACATACACATGTGTGTGTGTGTGTGTCTTCGAAGTATTACAATTGACAATATGCAAAGGAAACGAGCATCACACCTACTTACGAGATTAGAACCTCGTATCTACAGTTCTCTAGGTTTTGCTGCTTTATACTTCGAGTCGGAAATCATAGTAATATCATAACATCATATATGATATACGTTAGCCGCCAATTCAGCCTTTTCTGCTCTTTGTCTCTACTTATATACATACGAACGCACACACACATACAGGTATTTGAATTATCCACGTGACATTATTATGATTTGTTCTAGAACAATCCAAAGGAAAATATATTTATCAACAACTATATAAACTGACAGGTCTTCGACTTGTGACTAGTTTGATAAGTGCCGACTCACCAGATTCTTGGATCTTGAGTCACTCTGTTACTTCTGCTAAATA
>NW_026407692.1:172-338 GCF_001194135.2 Octopus bimaculoides | reverse complement strand
CTCCTGCTTTGCGGTATTTGGTGGACGGTATGTTGAGCATAGAACTACATGAATTTATTTTATGTGTACTATTAAATTATCACAGATAGAGTTTGAGTGTGATAGGAGTAGTAGGGGTGTGACATCTTCTCGGATGTACATTGCAACTCCCCCATGACTTCTATCC
>NW_026407692.1:0-162 GCF_001194135.2 Octopus bimaculoides | reverse complement strand
ACATTGCAACTCCCCCATGACTTCTATCCCTCCTGTCTGTTCGGAGTAAGGCATACTCTGGTATGTTTATCTCCGCATCTGCTATATTAAGTGTTAGATGCGTTTCAGTAAACACCATGCATATTGCTTGATTGCATGTAACTAGGTCTTTCAAGTATAGAA
>NW_026407691.1:370-474 GCF_001194135.2 Octopus bimaculoides | reverse complement strand
GTATGTATGTATGTATGTATGCATGTATATGTGCATGTATGTATGTATATGTGCATGTATGTGTGTATGTATGTATGTTTGTGTGTATGTATGTATGTATGTAT
>NW_026407691.1:0-109 GCF_001194135.2 Octopus bimaculoides | reverse complement strand
GTATGTATGTATGTATGCATACATGCATGCATGCATGTATGTATGTATATGTGCATGTGTGTGTGTATGTATGTATGTATGTATATGTGTGTGTATGTATGTATGTGTG
>NW_026407690.1:1278-2038 GCF_001194135.2 Octopus bimaculoides | reverse complement strand
ATAAGTCCTGGGGTCGATTTGCTCGACTAAAGGCAGTGCTCCAGCATGCCACAGTAAAATGACTGAAACAAGTAAAAGAGGAAAAGAGAGTAAAAGAGAGAGAGATACCTGTTTTTATCAATTCCGCTGACATATCAATAATGATGCATCGCTGAGGAGGTCTAATAAGGCCGAAACGTACCCACAATTTTCAACATGTCTGTAGAATGCCAGGTGATTGTTTTCCCAAACCCATACCAAATTCCCTTTCTCCAGCTTTTAATCACAATTTTATAAATTGAAATCGATGAACGCTTTCTGGTGCGTGAATCTATTTCATAAATAAATCGTATAATATTATTTCGAGTTGTCACTCTTGCCTTCATTTGGTTGATTTAAGCATTGTTCAGCAATGTTTACCTCATCTCGATACAGATCTCGATTGATTAAAGGTCTCGCGTTGGCCACATTAATGTGTGTTAGCGAATCCGACATTTATCATGAATTTACAATTAATTGACTTGTGGCTCTATGGAAACAACGAGCCAAGATCAAACGGATTCCTTATAGTCCAAAATACATAGGTTTGTTGAATATAGTGGGATAAACACTACAATTAGTAGCTATGAGGTATTCATAATGAAGCGTGGGAGAAGGAAATAACGAGATTAATAAATCTCACAGAATAAAAGCATAGAATAGCTAAGTACACAGAATTACGTATGCACGAACACACACACACACACACACACACACACACACACACACACACACACACACA
>NW_026407690.1:0-771 GCF_001194135.2 Octopus bimaculoides | reverse complement strand
ACACACACACACACACACACGAATATTAATAATCTAGTGCTAGAATTCAATATACTGACAAGATCTTCGCTTTAAAGGTGTCGCGAAAAGTCTGGTTGGAGGCCCAACCTTCCGAGTTCTTTCACAAAGCTTAGAGAAAACTGAAAGACTGCTGCAAAAAGTGTGTGATTCTGAGAGGGGAATATGTTGAATAAAATCATAATTAACTGATTCTCTTGTATTTTCTTTTACTCAAAGCCAGGATCTTTTCAGCACTTCCTCGTATAACACACACACACAGCTGTTTGTCTTTAGATTGAGAAAATGATGAACAACCTTAATGGGTTTTCGAATATTATTGGATTCTCATCAGAGGCGTCAGTATCAATTCGACCAATCCCAGAGAGAAAAGCAGCCAATACGTTTTATATTCTCAACAATTAAAGTAGTTATAGAAAACTGGAGCTACTAATTTGCATATCGTGTTTAACACTTTATTTTAAATATCAAGGGCCTATCAACGAAGATCTTAGTCCACACATTATCAAGAATATGCAACCTATAAAGTACCTTCATAAACAGGGCTAATTTACCTGTTTCTCCGTAGATTGGGAAAATGATGAACAAACTGAATCGATTTTGGGAATCTTATTGGATTCTCATCAGAGACGTCTACATCAATTTGACCAATTCCAGAGTGACATGTAACCAATCTGTTTATATACTCGACAAATCCTGTAGCTACATATACATACATACATACACCCATACATACATACATACATACATACA
>NW_026407689.1:0-374 GCF_001194135.2 Octopus bimaculoides | reverse complement strand
GTTATTCCATAGTGTTGGCATAGCTTCCAGTGTATATAGGTCCCAGCCCTTCCTCCGTAACACAGTGTAGGTAAAAATGCACCATACTCTTTAGTCATCTGTCAAGTTACAACAAGGACCTCAGACAAATAATACTTTCCTTAAGATGTGCGCTGTGCCCAATAAAGCTGCTTTTTGCAAGACATCAATCTTGCATGAGATTTCCAGTTGCCTTAAGAAGTCTTGAAATTTCAATAGGATTGAGCTCAATGCTCCGATCGCCATTGGTATCATTTTTACATTACTCTCTCGCATTCCATACAGTCTTGCCATTTCCACTCTCATTTCGGAGTACTTGGTGATCTTTTCAACCTCTTTACTCACAACATTCATGT
>NW_026407688.1:0-215 GCF_001194135.2 Octopus bimaculoides | reverse complement strand
CAACATATGAACGAGAAAGGAAGGGGTGATAGATGAATAAGGAAGGAAGGAAGGGGTGATAGGTGAATACAGAAGGAGTGATGGTAATTCTACGGTGAAAACAAATCTACGTTTCAATTCTGTGTGAGTATATGTGTGTGTATGTAAAAGGGAGGTAAGTGAATATGTGTGTGTGCAATGGAAGTAGGATGGTGAACATTCAATGCTGAAAAGAA
>NW_026407687.1:0-300 GCF_001194135.2 Octopus bimaculoides | reverse complement strand
TATATATTTTTCTAAAATCTATAGATTCATTTGGCCAAAGTTTATATCAGTTTTTTGAAATGTTTAAGTAACTAACTCCAAGCAAAGTTCCTAACATGTTCTGTTGAGTGGACTGAAGCAATGTGAGATATATCTTGACCACTGACAGGGTACCTATTTGAGGTATCACACACTCTAATAATTATTTCTGAACCATTAGACAACATGCAGTCACTGATATGCCTGTATGTGTATTAAGATACATATGTGTTTATATATATGTATATATGCATTTATTCATATATATATATATATATGTGT
>NW_026407686.1:0-449 GCF_001194135.2 Octopus bimaculoides | reverse complement strand
GCCAGAATCATACGTGTGTAGTCATTTGTATGAAATCCCAAATGTATCAAATTGGCCCCGTAGGACATTCTGAAATGTAATCTGATGCCAAAGACCAGAAATGAAATAAAAGGAACTATTAAATACATATTCTCTTTCATATGCATCTTCATATCATCCATCTGGTTCGACATTTTTGTTCCCATTAACATCCACAAAATAGTATTACAGGAAAGAGATGCCACTGTTGATTTTGAAGTGGGCGACATTGAAATACTTATGGAAAATCTACTGGGAATGCAAGATCAATTGGACATTCCTCTGGCAGTCAAAACATGTTGCTAACTGTCTGGAAATTGAAATTAAAATACAAGCAAATGATGGGAAGCAAAAGAACTTTTATGATAACCAATCAAGTGATAAAAGCCAGACAAAGAGTTTTGAAACATCTGCAGAATCATTATTTCAAA
>NW_026407685.1:0-201 GCF_001194135.2 Octopus bimaculoides | reverse complement strand
GTGTGTGTGTGTGTTTATGTATATGTATATATGTGTGTATGTGTGTGTGTGTGTGTATATGTGTTTGTGCTTGCATATATGTATGTGTGTATGCATGTGTATGTATGTACCGGTGTATATCTATATGTATGCATGTGTGTGTGTGTATGTTTGTATGTATATGTGCGTGTGCTTGCGTATATATGCGTCTGTGTATGTGTG
>NW_026407684.1:0-257 GCF_001194135.2 Octopus bimaculoides | reverse complement strand
ACATTTATCCTGACCAAACTCCAACCCTATATCTTTTGAGAATGTTGTAACTAGGTCAAGGTTCTTTTTCATCTCATGCATATTCATTGCATAAAGTTTCAAGTCATCCACAAAGAAAGAGTGTGTAATTTTGGTGTTTCTATTTCCTTGTGAACCAGTGAGATATCTTTCAGACTTTCTTAACATGAATGACAAGGGGTTTACAGAGAGTATAAACATCACAGAGAGACTGTCTCCTTGGAATATGCCTTTGCGAT
>NW_026407683.1:0-216 GCF_001194135.2 Octopus bimaculoides | reverse complement strand
CGAACGAACGTACGTACGTAGGAATCAACGAACGAACGAATGAAAGAGCGTAAATACGTTCGAACGAACGAGCGTACGTACGTACGTTCGATCATTCGTACGTACTTACGTTCCTACGTTCGTTCCTCCAAACGTACCACCTTTTGTTCGTTGCTTCGTTCTTTCTTTCGTTCGTTTGTTCGTACGTACGCATGTACGTACGGTACACACGTACGT
>NW_026407682.1:0-278 GCF_001194135.2 Octopus bimaculoides | reverse complement strand
ATTGAATTGAAACTTTCTTTCAGACTTGTATTGTATGACTTGTTTTTATGTATTTCTAAGTGGTCTATTTTAATCACTCGTATCTTTTAGTGCTTAGGAATGTATCTCTTTAAGTTAGCTAGTACTTTAGGAGTTGATGTTGGTTTGCATTAGAGGTATATTATATTCATAACTTAAACACAGACATCACAATTTCGTTTTTCTTGTAGAGTGCGTTTGTAAAACGTGCATCAAAAATGGAACCATATTACTCTTGAGCACTCTTTGAGATGTGAAGT
>NW_026407681.1:0-502 GCF_001194135.2 Octopus bimaculoides | reverse complement strand
ATATATATATATATATATATATATATATATATATATACGGATGCGCGTATATTTGTAGTTATGCGTGTGCATGTTAGTATGTATTTATGTTTGTGTATGTGAGTGTGTGTATGCAAGCATTTAATTTTATTTTGTAATTTTTATCTTCTGCTTTGTTTTTATCTCACATTTCTTATCCTTATCCTACTTCAAGTGAGAAAGAAACAAACTACACGCATAATACACACGCCAACGCACATACAGTGAAACACAGATACATAATTGCATGTATATCTCACATATATGTATATATATAACATACATAACACACACACGTGCACACAATATTCACAATAATGCATATATGCATGCACACACTCATACACACATCTCGTTATGTACATGTGCACACATACACACTCACACACACACATACGTATATACACATACACCCACATAAAATGATAGAAAAATAACACTAGACTGTGCGCAATAGAAGCATATAAATATACATACCTGTATT
>NW_026407680.1:0-258 GCF_001194135.2 Octopus bimaculoides | reverse complement strand
TTCTTTCCTTCCTACGTTCGTTTGTTCCTTCCTACGTTCGTTCGATCGTTTCTACGTTCGTTCTCTCAGTCCTACGTTCGTTCTTTCCTTCCAACGTTCGTTCTTTCCTTCCTACGTTCGTTTGTTGCTTCCTACGCTCGTCTTTCCTTCCTACGTTCGTTTGTTCATTCCTACGTTCGTTCCTACGTTCGTTCTTTGTTTCCTACGATCGTTCTTTGTTTCCTACGTTCGTTCGTTCGTTCCTACGTTCGTTCTTTG
>NW_026407679.1:0-428 GCF_001194135.2 Octopus bimaculoides | reverse complement strand
GAGCAGAATCTTTTATACCAAGACAAAACATGGACATGATAACACTTCCAATGATTTAAGATCAGAAGCCATGAGACTCACTACCTGGTACTAAATCAGGGCATTTATTATTATTGAAGGTGGTGAGCTGGCAGAATTATTAACATGCCAGGCAAAATACTTAGCGGCATTTCATCTGTGTTTGTGTTCTCAGTTCAAATTCTGCCGGGGTCTACTTTTCCTTTTATCCTTTCAGCACTGATAAAATAAATACCAGTTGAGCACTGGAGTTGATGTAATCAACTAGGCCCCCACCCTAACCCTCTCCATCGAGTTTCAGGCCTTGTGCCTGTAGTAGAAAAGATTATTGTTATTATTAACAATTGATTAAATCTACAAAGAAATACATCCAAAGCAGAATAAACATTGAAAAGAAGAAAACAAAGTAA
>NW_026407678.1:0-486 GCF_001194135.2 Octopus bimaculoides | reverse complement strand
GGTGGTGGTGGTGGGGCAGTTGTTGCTGTTTCCTTTCTTCTGTCTTCATATTAATACTTGTTCTACAACAATAAAAACAAACTTTGTCCAAATGTTGTAAGCTAATGCAGAAAATGAACCATCCCTCTTAGCAATGATGTGTAAATTGAAATATTTAAGAGTAATATTATTAAATTATTATTAAATTAGAATTTCTGAATTCTAACAATCCTATTTGTTGATCTTTTCTCAAACTAAATAATTTTGATAAAATAAATTCTGGTTTCTTTTGATTCTAATCTGCCTGAAACCACAGCTAGCTCTATGATACAAATTCACCAATTTTGAAGTGGTTAGTATTTAAGTTGGGGGAAGACATGGCTTAATGGTTAAGGTGTTAGGCTCTTAGACCAGGCATTGCATTGTGTCCTTCTACAAGGCACTTCAGTTCTCATTGTGTCAATCTGCTCTGTTAAAAATGAATATCAGCTACATACTGGGGCAGCT
>NW_026407677.1:0-284 GCF_001194135.2 Octopus bimaculoides | reverse complement strand
TTGCCCTTCCAATCCAAGCTGCAGGTTTGTGCTTTCCAATCTTCATTTCTACTCACTGTTCTTTTATTTTTGTCTCAGTCTGTGGCCATGCTGGAGCACCACCTTTAAGGGTTTCTTTTTCCTAAGTTGAAGAAATTCACCCCAGGACTTATAATTTGTAAGCCTCATATTTACTCTATTAGTTTGTTTTGCTGAACCACTAGGTTATGGGGACATAAATGTACCAACATTTGCTAAGTGATGGTATGGTGGTGGGGACAAACAAAGGCACACATATAAGAGCA
>NW_026407676.1:0-743 GCF_001194135.2 Octopus bimaculoides | reverse complement strand
AGCATGGCCACAGTCAAATGACTGAAACAAATAAAAGAATAAAAGAATCAAGTATTTGTTGCAAAATTTCTTTTTCATTTTATTATATAACAAAATCCCAAAGAAGATAACCCCAGTGCGCAACTGCTACATAATTTATCGACCCGAAAGAATGAAAGGCAAAGTCGACCCCAGCGGTATTTGAACTAAGAACATAGAGACAGATGGAATACCACTAAGCATTTCGCCCGGCGTGCTAACGACTCTGCCAGCTCACCCCCTTCAAATCAACAACAACAACAATAATAATAATAATAATAATAATAATAATAATAATAATTTTTCCATAAGGGCAGCAATTTTGGATGAGGGGATGCATCGGTTTAACTGGTACTTATTTTATCAACCCCAAAAGGATAAAAGGCGAAGCTGACCTCGGGGAATTTGAACTCAGAACGGAGCGACAGGCGAAATACCGCTAAGCATTTCGTACATCGTGCTAACGATTCTGCCAGCTCGTCGCCTTAATAATAATAATAATAATAATAACGAAATAAAAAACATCATAATAATTATACAAATCAATATTTATAATAAAATATTAATAATAATAACAACAACAACAACAACAACAATAATAATAATAATAAAAATAATAATAATGATAATGATGTGTAAATAAAAATAATGATAAATTTTATTATCATTATTATAATCACACACGTATATACAAACAGTATATAAACAAACAATGAAAAAATCCT
>NW_026407675.1:0-756 GCF_001194135.2 Octopus bimaculoides | reverse complement strand
ATATATATATATATATATATATATATATATATATATACTACCCAAAAGACATGATTTTTATTGAAATCAAATTACTTATTTTGCACCCGTTCTTGAATACTTTCGGGAATATTTTCTTGTAAACTGTCTTTAACATTTTCTTATCATTATCAAATAATGTATAACTGTATTTTAATACTTTTGTGACAACCAGTGCTTAACACAACACAGCTTATACAAAGCTTTACATTTTACTTTTCACAATCTTTTTCTAAAGAAGTGAAACCGGTCAAGTCAATAAGCATCTCTAAAAGTCCGTTGCATTTTCAAACCTTCTTTCATATATAACTCTAAATGATAAATGTGGAAGGCAGAGTATACCGGAAACTTTATTTATCACAACAATCGTTTCAGTATACACCTGCACTGATCCCTTGTGGTTAGGGAACGAGATAATGAAATCGAATGCACTCCACATCGCAGATAAAATTTCATCAGGTAACAAAATAGGCTTCTGATTTATAAAATTTACATTTCGCTCATAGGTTTAGCTGGATGATGTTGTTAATATTGGTGGGTTGGTAGTAGTCGCTTCCCCAATACAATGATGAAGCAGAGGAAATGTGTGCTGTATTCAGAGTTCCACAGCCAGCAGGAATACATAAATATTCTTAGAAGAGGATATTGCTGACAGTGACGTCTCGGCCAGTTTAGCCATCGTTGAATTTAATTGTCCAATTGTTTATATTATAACTAAGCATAAAAACAAACATTAGC
>NW_026407674.1:0-617 GCF_001194135.2 Octopus bimaculoides | reverse complement strand
ACTAATTGTCAAAAAGCATGCAAGTCATTGGCAGGCCTCAAAAGCCATATCCGTGCAGCTCATCGATGACATTCTGGGGCATAAAGAAATCAGGCAATGGATCTACTCGAAATCGAGTTGGCAACCATCATCAAGTATGTATGTATGTATGGATGTATGTACGTACGTATGTATGTACGTATGTATGTATGCATGTATGTATGTGTGCATGCATGTATGTATGTATATATGTAGGTAGGTAGGTAGGTAGGTAGGTAGGCAGGTAGGTAGGTAAGTAGGTAGGTAGAATTTGTCTTATTATGTATGGATAGCTGCTACTGACGAAGCCCAGAGAGAAATGTGCATTTAGCAATGCCACTGCCGCTGTTGGGCGATTTTCCTCTGCTACTTATATATTGAGGTGTTTTTTAACGCTGTATATCTATAACAGATACTATCACATGAATATCGCAGTTGATGAGGCTTTCAATTTTATATCTGCGTTTAGTATGATACACAGATTGACATTTTAAACTAATACTGTTTTTGTCGTACATATTAATATATACATGCGTGTGTGAGTGTGTGTGTGTATGTGTATGTGCGTGTATATACACGCACCACACACACACACACAC
>NW_026407673.1:0-291 GCF_001194135.2 Octopus bimaculoides | reverse complement strand
ATAGACATACAGACAAACACACATACATACGCACTCATACACACAAACATACGTGGACATAAACGCATTCACGCGAACTCATGCGTGCACACATACATACACTTTAACATTTGATGTTTTCACTTAATCTTTTCCGTTTATTTGTCTTAATAACAAAGGCAGTTAGTCGAGGGTCATGTTACGTGTTCTGGTTAGTTGTGTGTGCGGGGCGGTAGGTGTCGCTGGCATCGGTGTGGTCACCAATTTACCTATAATACCATTCCATGAGCACACATTTACATACCCATGCAT
>NW_026407672.1:0-342 GCF_001194135.2 Octopus bimaculoides | reverse complement strand
TGTGTGTGTGTGTGTGTGTGCGTGTGTGTGTGCGCGTGCGTGTGTGTGTGCGTGTGTGTGCGTGTATATGTGTGTGTATTTATTTATATTTATATATGTTTCTATATTTATTTATATATTTATATTTATATATATATTCATTTATCTATCTATATTTATATATATATTTATTTTTTATCTATTTATATTTACATATATATTCATTTATCTATTTATATTTATATACATATTTACTTATTTATCTATTTATATTTATATATATATATATATATTTATATATATATGTATTTACATATATACATATATATATATATATACGTATATATATATGTATATATATAT
>NW_026407671.1:0-324 GCF_001194135.2 Octopus bimaculoides | reverse complement strand
ATATATATATATATATATATATATATATATATATATTGGATCAGTTTCAGAGTAGGAACTAGTATTTCTGTACTAATGACAATGTTCTTTATCAACTTAGACCAATGATGCATGTATGACAACTGAAATGTTTGGTTAAATCTGTTGATGAAGTTAATGAGCAGGTGTGTGTGTATGTGTGTGTAAATCATAATTCTTCTCAATGTAAGTTTGGGGGACCTGACCTGTATAATTACTGAGAGGTGAGATTAATTTGATCACCAATATCATTTATTATTATGATTCGATACAATTAGTCTGTGTTAGCTGGCAGAGAAAGATCTT
>NW_026407670.1:0-328 GCF_001194135.2 Octopus bimaculoides | reverse complement strand
GCTTGGAATTTCTTAAGTCTCAATGTTACATGTCTGTATATAAGCAACTACGTGTATATGAGGTTGAGGTTGCGAACATATATTACATATACATACATATATAGATATACATACATATATACATATACATACATGTTTGCGTGTGGGTGTGGATATGTTGTGTATGTATGAGTACGTACATATACACATATGTTTGTGTGTATGTATGTATACATGTACGAATACATGTTTGTGTGAGTGTGTACATATGTAGACGTTGTGAACGCAGCAGGTTTATGTCTATATATTGTAAGGATATGATTGCATGTAATATATATATATATATATA
>NW_026407669.1:0-223 GCF_001194135.2 Octopus bimaculoides | reverse complement strand
GAAAACATTTGCCCAAGATGCTGCTCTCTGGGATTGAACCCTAAACTACAGGGCTGGAAAGAATTTTTTTTTATCACACAGCCATATTCTTACATATATGTATGTATATGTACTGAGGACTACTCTTCTTGTTTGTTCACCAGCTTGTATGTGTGTGTGTGTGTGTGTGTGTGCATGCATATAAATACACACACACACACACACACACACACACACACACACA
>NW_026407668.1:29021-29748 GCF_001194135.2 Octopus bimaculoides | reverse complement strand
ATGGAAGAACGGAGAAAGAGGAAAATGGTACCGATGCCCACGAGGTTATGGATATAGGAGCGGGCGTGGCTGTGTGGTAAGCAGCTAGATTTGCAACCACACGGTTCCAGGTTCAGTCCCGTTGCGTAGCACCTTGTGCAGGTATCTTCTACTATAGCTTCGTGAGTAGATTTGGTAGGAGGAAACTGAAAGAAGCCTGCCATATGTACGTGTGTGTTTGAGTGTGTCTTTGTCCCCAACCTCAGCTTGACAACCGGTTTTTTTTTACGTCCACACAACTAGTGGCTCGGCAAAAGAAACTGACACAATAAGTACTCGGCTTAAGAATTATGTCCTGGGGTCGATTTGTTCGACTAAAGCCCTTCAAGGTGGTGCCCCAGTATGGCCGAAGTCAAATGGCAGAAACAAATAAATAAAAAGGACTAAAAATGTGTATTATATAATGTATGCATATAGAAAGTGTATATTGAAAGAAATGGGAACATAATCCGGTTGTTATTGCTCGTATGATAATGTTGACATGAAATATGAAACGTTATGTGACAGGATAAAATTTTACTGGACTGGAAAGCAAAAATAATAAAATAAAAAATTGAAGAAATTGAAGAAAAAGCACAAAGGAAATTTTATCTATAAGTACGTATGTCTGCACACACACACACACACACACACACACACACACACACATATATATATATATATATATATATATATATATATATATATA
>NW_026407668.1:27485-28128 GCF_001194135.2 Octopus bimaculoides | reverse complement strand
CCTCCCTCCCTCCTTCTCTCCTGTCCTCTCTCTCTTTCTCTTCCTGTCATTGTTTATTTATACAATTATTAGTATATGTGCAACACATTCTCAGCGGGAGTACAGCCGAGAGATCAACGCACGGAATACACAGTTCTTAGAGATAGGGAACAGTGGACTCTATGTGTGATGTGACAGGGCGTTGTTTACGGTTTTCCCGGGGCTGGGCTTTAGATTTGAGTCTGATTGCGTGTATGAGTGTGTGCATATGTGTGTGTGTGTGTGTTTGCTATATGTCTGTGTGTGTTTGCTATATGTCTGTGTGTGTTTGCTATATGTCTGTGTGTGTTTGCTATATGTCTGTGTGTGTTTGCTATATGTCTTGCATGTATGCATGCGAGTATATGTGAGTGCAAAGAAAATGTTACCGATCAGATCGCCTGCTGTGAACACGTCATATCCGAATGCAAATGCGTTTGTATAGCTGCTCCAGCATGACCGCAACCGTCTGGATGAAACAAATAAAAGAGTATATACGCATGTATATATATATATATATGTATATATATACACGGCGGTGCATCAGCATGGCCGCAGCTCTAAGCTGAAACTATATTAAAAAAATACATATATATATATATATATATATATATATATATATATA
>NW_026407668.1:25879-26629 GCF_001194135.2 Octopus bimaculoides | reverse complement strand
CGATAATTGATGAAGAATTACAGACCTTCTGTTCATCTCCTGTTCGTTTTTACATTCAGCATATGTTACGTCGTTTTTTTAATGCATTTTTCATTTATGTGTGTGTATGTGTGGGGGTGCGTGAGGTTCTATTCAGAAATGCAACAAACGGACTAGTCCAATACTTCCTACGTTAGTATCGAGTAATGATTCTTCTGAAGGTCAACAGTAAATGAATACATATATAAAGTCCTACTGAGGCAGAGGGGATGAAAAAGCCGTTAGGCGAAACTTTAAGTTTCTGTCAACCAATTCTTTTGCATTAAATTTCACTCTGCTTTCGTTAATGAGTCTTCCTATCAGTAAATGATCCCTTTTCTTCAACTACTTTTAAGATAACAATCCCTCTGTATATACGTTTATATTCACATGTACCCACATATGTATGTATTTATCTATGAACGTATGTGTATGTCTGTGTATATATGTGTGTGTGCGTGCGTATGCATACATATGTTTGTATGCATGTATACATCTATACACTCATTAATATATAGGCATCTATACTTATGAATATAGATCTGTAACTGCCTGCACACACACACACACACACACACACACACACATACACACACACACACACACACACACACACATATATATATTGCATAGTGTGTGTGTGTGTGCGTATATGTATATATTTGCATGTATGTACGTGTACTTATGTAGAATGTTCTTTGTACTTGTGTGTGTGCATATATATATATATAT
>NW_026407668.1:21395-22053 GCF_001194135.2 Octopus bimaculoides | reverse complement strand
TCAAAGTCGACCTCAGTGGAGTTTGAACTCAGAACGTAAAGACGGACGAAATGATGCTAAACATTTTGCTCGGTGTGCTAACGGCTTTGCCAGCTCACCGATACGCATACGCACGCTTATATACATACCAATACGCATAGACGCACACACGTGCACATGCAAGCACATACGTACGCTTGTTCATAGACTCACAGACACAATTATTGCAATGCACATTAACCCGACATTCCACCGTGAATATATACAAACTGTGCCGTGACGGGGCTCAATTCAAACCGACAGAGCAGTTCCTACACAATGGCCCAGCGGCGTGGAGGAAACAAGCAGGGTTGAGGGAGGAGGCTAAAGGAGATCATCATATATCTTTCTGTTAAGTTATGCCTGTCATTTACCTTTAAATAGCACTATCAAATTACCATATAATTAGAAGCCTACACGCACACACATACACATACACGCACACACACATATGCATATACATACACACACACATGTATATGTGTGTATGTGTGTATATGCATGAATATGTGTACATATATGAATATATGAACGTACGTATATATATATATATTTATATATATATATATATATATATTTATATATATATATATGATCTATATATCATATGTGTGTATATATATATATATATATATATATA
>NW_026407668.1:15900-18617 GCF_001194135.2 Octopus bimaculoides | reverse complement strand
GTATTGGCAGAAATTTTTGAGTTTTCAACAAGATGGTTTAAGATATTCAGTCTTCCTTTCAAACGCCACAATCACTGTTCTTGAGCTAAAGATGGAGGCCTCCTAGAAATAGCAGTCAAATTTCCTTTCATGAATGGTTGTATACTAAGGACCTGGAAGATCCGAAGTTTCTTTTTAATACGATGGCGTGTTTGTTCAAGTCCCACCGCCTTCTCTTTCTCAATCGCTCTCTCTCTCTCTCTCACACTCTCTCTAAATATGCACACATACACACAGAAATACACACACGTACACACATACTGACGCACACACTCACACACGCGCACACACATGCACGCACATATATATACATGTATGTTTGTTTGCCTTTTAGGATGTTTTCCCGGTCGAAATATCTGTCAGTCTCCTTTATTCACACGTCACATGAGAGAGTAAGTGTTGAATGAAATAACATTTTGAACGAGAAGGGATCAACAGTTCGCTTTGTAGTAGCGTCGTCGATATCGTCGTCGTCGTCGTCGTCGTCGTCGTCGTAGTAGTAGTAGTATGTGTGCATATAGACGTTGTTGTTATTGTTGTTGTTCTTCTTCTTTTTCTTCTTCTCCTCCTTGTTGTTGTTGTTCTTCTTCTTGTTCTTGTTCTTCTTTTTCTTCTTGTTTTTCTTCTTCTTCTTCTTCTTCTTCTTCTTCTTCTTCTTCTTCTTCTTCTTCTTCTTCTTCTTCTTCTTCTTCTTCTTCTTCTTCTTCTTCTTCTTCTTCTTCTTCTTCTTCTGCTCCTTCTTGTGGCAATTGAATGATAGCGGCTGATAAATAAGAAAGGAGATGAAAGACAATAGACAATGGCATATGTGAAATCATTAGATACATCTCTATAGATACATTCGTACGTACGTACATACATACATACATACATACATACATACATACATACATACATACGTACATACATACATATATTGCCTAAATACCAATCTTGAGAAATTAGGCTTCTCAAAAACAGAAAGGAGAAAACTAATTCGAAGACTACAGATCCAAACCATCACTGAAACTGTAAAAGTCTGTAAAACTTCCCAGAAGTTTATCATCTAAGCATATATGATCATGTCTAGACATGCGGCTATATATTTGAGAATACATACATAAAGCAAATTATATAAATCTGCACGTTTATATACAAAAACAGCTGTTGTTGATGTTGAAATTCCAGTGAAGGAGGTTTGAATCTAGGTTAGAAACCGGCTCTTTCTCTATTAGCAAGAAATCTTGAAATTAAATTGAATAATGACATACATAATCACACATGCATTCACTCACTCAAGCATACATCTTGCGGGCGTCTTATCGGAAGAGCTAAAATATATATAACAAGCAAAGAAACTAGTTATAAAATCTCTGTTATAATCACTTAGATTATAAAATCTAAGTGATGAACGCAATAGCTGTACATTGGTAATTAAAGTTTGTCGCCATTTCAACATGGCTGCTCCGTTCGAACGAATGTTACAGCAAATTTTTCACCCCTCTAGCTGGTTAACAATGCAACCTGCATCCGATATATTGTGAGAAGGGGAGCAAACCCCTATCACTTTCTAGCGACGGGACCAGCAGACCAGCCTGGTTTCGGGCTATATCTCCACTTCCTATAGTTACTGAGTTCATTTCTTACAGAGATTTTATAACTGGCTTCTTTTTTTGTTTCAAGATCAGCGACTGGATGTTGCTTGAATTTATTTATATTGCGAACAGAAGCGAGCTACTGCTATTTCTAGAAGAAGAGGTGTCGAGCACTGAGTAAGGACAGAAATAGCCCCAAACCAGGCTGGTCTGCTGGTTCCGTCGCTAGAAGTTGGTAAGGGTTGTCTCCTCTGATCACAATATGTCGCATGTAGGTTGCATTGTTAACGGGCTAGTGGAAATGTCTACTTGGTTTTAAAAAATCGCAGTTACATCCGTTCAAATTGAATAGCCATGTTGAAGTGGCGAGAAATATTACTTGCTGAAAAATGTATAACTATATCGAATAGTGATTGCAGGAGCTCAGGCTTCACTCGGGTTTCTGAGTGTCAGGTGTGAGGTAACAGAAAGGAGTTGAGAAATGATACACAAAGCAAAAAGATAGTAAGTAAAAAGCAAACACAGAATGCAGCGTAAATAACGGACAGAGTCAAGACTATTGAAAAGGTTGCAAGACGCAACGGAAATTTTAGGAAAATAAAAATAAGAAATAAGTGGAAATTTTACCGGTGAGTGTGTTACATTTTAAGGCACGATAAGAAAATGACTCTCCCCAGACACAACAGAATAGTAAGTAAAAGATGAGGATAAGGAAAGGGAGATAAACGAAGAAGAACATGATGTGGAATAGAATGACGGGGCGGAAGCGGAGGAGGAGAAGGGAAGGAGAGGGAGGTGCATAATGTGAATTTGAATATGTGGCGGTGTGGAATGAGGGACGCTGGAGGGGAACGCCGGCAATGATGAACAAACTCCTAGTCTGAGAAATGAAAACCTGAAGGATGCCATTAAGGAAAGTGTGATGAATAGAGGGAGTTGGCGAGAGAAGGGATTGTATAGGACAATAAACAAACATCCAACAGCTGTGAAGGTATGTCAGGGAAAGGAGGAAAAATGGGCTGTTGGTGGGGGTAGTGGTGGTGGTGATGGTGGTGGTACTGCTGGTGACAGTGATGGCGGTGATGGTGGTGGTGGTGGTGTTGG
>NW_026407668.1:15533-15884 GCF_001194135.2 Octopus bimaculoides | reverse complement strand
TTGGTGTTCATTTTTTAAATGTGCTTGTGTTGTATTGCGTGTGCGTGTGTGTGTGTGGGGGGGGCGTGTGTATGTGTGTGTTTGTATGTGTGTGTGTGTTTGTATGTGTGCGACGGTGAGCTTGAAACAAATAGATAGCTCTTTAATAGATAGCTAGCTTTAATAAATCGATAAATAGACAAACAGACAGACACACACACAGACAAATAGATATATAGATAGATAAATAGACAGACAGACAGGCAGACGGACAGACAGACAGACAGACAGACAGACAAACAGACAGACAGATAGATAGATAGATAGACAGACAGACAGACAGACAGACAGATAGATAGATAGATAGATAGA
>NW_026407668.1:13605-14466 GCF_001194135.2 Octopus bimaculoides | reverse complement strand
TATATATATATATATATGAGACATTTATACACACACACACACTGATATACACTGATATATACATATATTCACGTGCATCTTGTGTGTGTGTGCATATATATATGTATATGTATATACGTATGTATATGTATAGACCTATATATATGTATGTGTACATATATATATATGTATACATATCAGTCTCTATAAAATGAGTCTCTATAAAACTAGTTTTTAAACAGTGAATGGCTATGGGGTCCATGAGAATAGAATGGTAACCAAAGTGGGTTCACGCAGGCAAAATAGTAAATTTGGGATCTACGGTAGTATTTTAAGTGTCCATGAAAAATTTTTGATTTAGATGCATGGTGTTGGTATGTATTACAAGAAACAACGAGGATTCTTTCTCTAACATTTTACATTGTTCAACCTACACAACCTACACAAAATAGGAATTTGGTAAGACGTTTCTATTAAACTAGTTCTGGATCTTCTCTGTTTGGCTGCACCTGAGGAAATTTTAAAGTTTAGCGAAAACTTTAAAATTTAGTGTATTGATGTAATTTTACACGCTGAATCTCAGATTCTAGTTTTTAAATATCAGAATACATAGAATACCAAAATACATAGTGATCAAATGGGTCCATAGATTTAAAAAATAAAAAAAAAGAATGGTTAAGAACCCCTGGTCTACAATATCATCTGGCAACTTTTCCTCGAATTTGAAAAAAAATAGATAAAGAACAAAAAACAAAACAAAAAGCACGTACACACATACGCACACCCTTCAAACACACACAAAATTATCCGGCCATCTTTCTCCTTCACTTCTTACCTCTCTTCTCTTCTGTATTCTTCAAGACTTTCCCATATATTATCTCT
>NW_026407668.1:9185-11346 GCF_001194135.2 Octopus bimaculoides | reverse complement strand
TATACTGTACAATCGTCAATGAAGATATAATACAATGAGTTTCAGCTCCAGAATGGACACTCCAGATGATTGATGAAGACAACAGTTCCATAATTCTTTCTTTCAATGATGTCTCAACTTCGCGTTGGTGGGTGGGAAGTTGATGGGTCATTTTTTTTTTCGCTCTCTTTCTTTTACAGATGTTTGTTTTGTTACTTTCTTTTAACTTTTGTGTATGTGTGCGGTGGGGACATCACTTTATGGAGATAAGGAGGTATATTTTTTTTTCTGGCTCATTTCTTGGACGGGAAATATAATAGTAAAATGAACAGCGACTATAACAACAGCAACAATAATAACCATTGGAGTAATAATGTTACCATTGTGGTACGGCATGCCTTTTGTTTTCATCATATATTCCAGAAGTTTATATGGAGTTCTGTAAAGTATAGATGCATTTTCTATTAATGTTTTCCTGTTTGTTTATGTTGTATGGTCTAGTGAAGTGCTCCGCAACCGGTATTCCGTGGCACACTGGTGTGCCGCGAAACGATGCTAGGTGTGCCACGGTGTAACCCGAATATAAATTCCCACCCCCCTTACTTTTAGTTATATGTTTAGTTCAGGTGTGTCGCCGAATTTTGAAAAGAATATAAGTGCACCGCAAGTGAAGAAAGGTTCTGGGTTCTCATTCCTAAGGTATTTTTCGTTGTTGTTGTTATTATTATTATTATTATTATTATTATTATTAAGGTCACTGCCTGGAATCGAACTCGGAACCTTGGGGTTAGTAGCCCGCGTTCTTAACCACTACGCCATATAATTGGAGCAATAATGATTACAACATTCATGCTTACAATCGAAATCATAACCCCAATTGGTCAATAATATACCACCAAATATTTATAAGTCAGTATTGTGCCTCATGTGTTAGCAGGGCGATTAAGTAGTTATCAAAATTATTCAAGAACAACGAAATTGTTCATAATTGCTTCAGTATATTAGCTGATGTCCTGGGTAGTTATTTAATACAGTTTCTATTCTTTCCACCTAATATTAACATTAATAAACATACTTTCTACGTCTAGCTCGCAAGATGTTTTCTGCGTAGTTTCTCCGAGATCATAGGTCACCAAATGAAACTACGACTGAGCTGGGGACTAATGAAAGTGAAAGTGAAAGTGAAAGCGAAAGTGAAAGTAATAATGGTTTTTACATTTCTTTTGCACCTGTAACCACAGAAATATCTGTGACTATTTCGATGATATGGTCTGCTTGAAACTGCCGCTAACATCATTACTTTAACACAGCTAGTAACACTGCTGCGTCTAGAAATTACTATTACTACTACTACTACTACTACTACTACTACTACTACTACTACTACTACTACTAGTAGTAGTAGTAGTAGTAGTAGTAGTAGTAGTAGTATCGTTGCAATTATTGTCGCCAACGAAAGTTATCAAAATTTAAAATCAAATCTCCATTCTGCTGGTTGTCGTTGTCATCATCATCATCATCATCATCATCATCATCATCATCACCACCACCAACATCATCCCAACCACACCACCATCACCACTACCCCTATCATCATCATAATCATCATCATCATCATCATTCAAAAACTACATGAAATAACATTTTGTTCTGCTTTTTGTTCGTCCCCGAATGTTATTTATTTTTCTTTTCTGGATAGGGCTGTATGTGGATGTGTGGCTGTATGCGAATGAATGTATGCAGTTGGATTAGGGTGTCGTTTGTAGCCCCTATTTTCCTAGCATTTACTATAATACCATCATATTACTATTTCGCATAATGACTGATGAGAAATTTATTTTCTTTCTTTCCAATTCTTCATTTGAATCAAAACAGCTCAAAGAAAATATAAAACTAGACCCTTCCGGTGTCAGTTTCTGATCCGTCTCACACCACTCGTATTATATGTACCTCTTCCTTTCTTACTGTGTGAGTTTGTACCTGTATGTGTGTGTATGTATGTATGTGTGTGTGTGAGTGTGTGTGTGTGTGTGAGTGTGTGTGTGTGTGTGTGTGTTGGCTTTTCTCTTTGTGTGTGTGTGTGTGTGGTGTGTGAAGTGTGTGCGTTAGTGTGGCGTGAACTTTTGTATTGTGCCTGAATGCGCGAATGTGCGTGGTTGTGTGTGTGTTGCGTGTGTGGTGC
>NW_026407668.1:6469-7792 GCF_001194135.2 Octopus bimaculoides | reverse complement strand
TGTATGTGTGTGTATGTATGTATGTACGTATAAATATATATGTGGGTGTGTACATGTATAGATATATATATTCATATTAATATTTGCACAATGATTATGTATGTATTATAATAGTATGGACGTATATGCATAAATGTATGTGAGTACGCCCAAAGGGCCCTCGTGTATGTATCGTAACCTATTTATAAATACCAATTTTTCGGTTCTTTCCACCGTTTTCTAGTTTCCTTCAGAAGTTCGTTTATAAGTGATAAATTCTTTTACGACTACCTTTCTTAATTTCAGTTCTTGACGGCAAAAATCGCGTTATCTTACTGCTGTATTAATGTCAGAAACACCGTCACTTATCACGTATTTCATGGAAATCTGTTATATAACAAACAGTTTAATAAGGAGATGTATATGGAAAAGGGACAATCTTATGGCATCAAGAAATCATTGGAACCATAGCATTTTCCGATCTTCATTATAAATCTTAAAGTTTGTCTACATTTGTTACGCTGTCTCTGAGGATTTGATAATGTAATCTGCTCCTAAGGTTTTGCGTATATAACAAATAATGAAACATTGTTAATGAAATACCTGTAAGATGACGTAACCTAATTACTTTTGAGCAAACACTTCAGTATTCTTTTCTCTGTGTGTACCGTGTAGTCAGTGAAGATAAGCTCAAACTATAATGTAAATGTTCTCTTTCCAGTATTTTGCCATTCAAAGATTTGTAAATATTCGTTAGACGTCATGCAATTTAAATCTAAATGACAGACACATATACACACTACACACATGCACACACTGTATATACACCGTTGTACTTATCTTTCTATTTTCTCTCTCAACTCTCATCCATTCATTCAGTTATTTATCCTTTCACCTATCCTGTTAAAAATCCACCCGTTCACTCAACAATCGTTTCTTCGAACCATTGATCTATTTATATATCTATCTATATATCAACCAGCCATCAGTTCTTCCCTCTAATGATCCATCCCTCCCTCCATCCAATGATCCATTCCTCCACCCATCCAAACTGAGCATCCAGTCATCGATACCTCCACCCATGCATCCATGCACCTATCCATCTCTGTCCCTTCCTCCACCCACCCTTCCATCATTGTAACCATCCTTGTAGGAATCTATCCCTCTCTCTGTCTACCCATCCAACCATCCATCCATTCATTCATCGGCCCATCCAGCCAGCTAGCCAGCTAGCCAGCCAGTCACCCATCCATCCCACCATCCATCCATTCATTCATTCGTCCATCCATCCATCCGTCCGTCCATCTATCCATTCCTCCATCCAACCTCCGCCTTCCCATGCCT
>NW_026407668.1:3522-4946 GCF_001194135.2 Octopus bimaculoides | reverse complement strand
ACTACTACTACTACTACTACTACTGCTACAACTACTACTACTACTACTACTACTACTACTACTACTAGTACTATTACTTCTAGTAGAAGTAGTAGTAGTAGTAATAATAATAATAATAATAATAATAATAATAATAATAATAATAATAATAATAATAATGATGATGATGATGATGATGATGATGATGATCATGACCATGAAAACAACATAATGGAATTGCAGCAACTGTTGTTGCAAAGAAGTTGAAATGGATAGCAAAGCAAAAAGCGTTTGAACAATTGGCTGATGGGTGGGAACAAAAACCTCTACATGGCAAATATGAGGCCCGCAGCAAAGAAGCTAATGTAGACCAAAAGCACACCCATCAGTGGCTACGGAGCTCGGAGCTCGGAGCTAAAGGCAGAGAGCGAAGGCTTTATCTCAGCTGCTCAAGATCAGAGTTTATTGACCCGGAACAACCAAGCCAACTTGATGAAAAAGGGAGTAGACCCACAGCACCGATACTGGAGCGATGAGACTCAAACAGTGGAGCATAAATCAAGACATGACAGAGTTGGACAATATCTACACTGGGTGATATGTTGACATTATAAGATCAAAACTACTGACAAATGGTACAAGCACCACCCTGAGGCTGTAACTGAGGGAGAAAATGTAACGACTCTTTATAGCAAACATTTTGCTCAATACCACAAATATGCTTGATTTTAGTCACTTGAGCATGTCTGTTTAGCGGCTGACAATATGTGCATCCCCGATCATGAACAGGAGTAGCGGGAGACCATCATAATCACGTGCTGAGAGGAAGAGGTGTTTGTGGTTTAAATAACAAGGAAAGTTTGAAGGAAATATTAACCATTTTTCATACTTTCTAGGGGTCAGCAATTGGAAATAACAGTTGCTAGCCAAGGACAAATCGTGTTACACAGTGTAATTCTTTGCACAGGAAGTAAGGAAATTCTTGTATTTCTCAAACAAAAATTTACATAAAGATGGCGACGTAGTACTACGACCATATAGACGGTGTCCCTAACGCCTGCATCACTCCCAACTCGCATTATCTCAACACTTTAGTCACAATAGTCAGAAGCACCACATCCAGTATCGACTCACCAACGTCTTTATTAACGGAATCCGCCATACGTATTGCTCTTCCGCCATTTTTTCTCCGTTTAAATATTCAAAACAATGCAGAGTAACAAAAGAGGATAACATGCACGCAAGCACAGATGCATACGTGCATGTTTTATACATATAAAACTGCATACATTATGCATATATGCATAGATGACATACATCTTCAATCACATGCACCGCACCCACATGTATACCTGTATATAAATATATGTGTATATATATATATATATATATATATATGTGTTTGTGTGTGTGTGTATATATAAATATACATGTATATATATATA
>NW_026407668.1:0-381 GCF_001194135.2 Octopus bimaculoides | reverse complement strand
TAGCATACACATGATCTATGAGGTAGCCTCCTTGTGACATGCTGGTGTATATGTTGAGTTCATTTATTTTTTGTGGCAGGTGAGGTCTGGAAAGTAATAAAAGCCACATTCATTCACTCGATCATTCGTTCATTCATTCAATCGTTCGTTCATACGCACATTCATACATACATACGTACAAGACCTTCGTACGTAGATACATATTCCCATATAGACATTCATGCATATATTCACGCATATATACATACATTCATATATACATGATATTACTTGCATCAACTTCTTCACGTTTCTTCTCGTCTTTTCTAATTTCCACACTGTCCAGTATCATTGTCTTTAACACACACACACACACACACACACACACACACACACACACAC
>NW_026407667.1:0-219 GCF_001194135.2 Octopus bimaculoides | reverse complement strand
AATTCCACGCATGCGTGAGACTACGCATGCGCACGGCGTTACTACAACTGAGTTATGGTTGAATAAACTGGATCAGAGTAAAATATGGTGACTTGCTTATGGACACAACAGGTAACCCTGTCCGAGAATTTAGGCTACTATAAATCGATTCTGATGCTAGCACTCTAGCAACTGGTGTCAGCCACCCTCGCACACGCGCGCGTGCACACACACACACAC
>NW_026407666.1:0-264 GCF_001194135.2 Octopus bimaculoides | reverse complement strand
GTGAGAAGGATGTGCTTGCTTGGCTTTGCACAAACTGTCAATTCTTGGAGGTATTAATGACAAACTTACACGTAAGTCACTTTCTGGATAAGGTCTGGATATGGATTTGTTTTTCAAAGATGGAAGATCGGTGATTGTCGTAAGCTGATGAAGGGCAACTACCCAGAAACTCGCGTCCGTGCGTATCACGTGATCAAGATGGAAAGGATGTGTGTCAATAGCCACCTGTAGGAGATGTTCTCCTGGGGCTAAAAGCAAGAGTAA
>NW_026407665.1:0-719 GCF_001194135.2 Octopus bimaculoides | reverse complement strand
CAGGCTGAGTAATATGTAAGCAACGTTTTGAAACATGAAATTCACCATGGTATATTTCAAAAATGCGGAAATTTTATTCATCAAATTAAGTGCCATTACAATCAACACATTTTTGCTAACGACTTACAAGTTTGTTTATTCTGGTAACATAAAAATCTGGAATTCTGAAGCTGATGAACTCATTGTACGCACTTTCAGCATCGGTTTCATTTTTGAACTCCTTCTCTCGCAGCAAACCATCGAGGTGCTTGAAGAAATGGAAGTTGGTAGGAGAAAGGTCTGGGGAATAAGGAGGGTGAGGAAGAACCCCGTAGCCAAGTTCCTTCAACTCCTTGGCCTTCATTAGTGAAACGTGTGATGAGCTGGCCTTCTTCTGTTGACCAGTCTGGGACAATGTTTCTGCAGAAATGGTTTCTCCGGGTTTTAAGAATTTATAGTGGATGATTAGAGCAGTACTCCACCAAACAGTCTCCATAACCTTCGTTTTGAAGAGCTCGTGTATAGGGAACGTTTTCGGTGCTTCATTTTGGATCAACCACTGTGAAGAACGTATTTTATTATTGTACAGAATCCACTTTCCATCGCATGTTACAATACGGTCGAGAAATGGATCAGTCTTGTAACGGAGAAGAAGCGACGAGCAAATTTCATATCTGCGCATTTTCTGACCTTCATTCAAATCGTGTGGTACCCATTTGTCGAGCTTTTTTGATTTTCCG
>NW_026407664.1:0-210 GCF_001194135.2 Octopus bimaculoides | reverse complement strand
ATCGTGATCTGTAGCACGAACGGACTCGAGTTTCAGGGTTATTTCCCTTCTTCAGCGTACAATAGTCACCGATCTCCGATGAGAAAGACAATCTCTCGGCAAAAAATATAAATCTTTTTCCAGTGAAGTTATTCACTGATATCAAAAAAGTGAAAACAAACAATATTAAATCTCTGAACAAGGTATTAACAGTAACTGCACGATAAAGTG
>NW_026407663.1:0-300 GCF_001194135.2 Octopus bimaculoides | reverse complement strand
CATTTGTATGTGTATGTATGTGTGTGGGTGTGTGTATATGTGTGTGTGTGTATGTGCATTTGTATATATAGGAAGTAGAACATACTTAGAAGAAAGAGATGTAAAATCATAGACATTCATGCGTATGATACTTGAAAGCACGTACGTATATATTTATCCTTAAGTACACGCGCACACATTTGACATGCTGAATTAATATACATACAGACGTACGAACACATGAGCTTATATATGAGCGTGTAAGTGTGTGTGTATGTGTGTGTGTGCGTGTGTGTGCGCCTGTGTTTGTGTTTATGTGTG
>NW_026407662.1:0-378 GCF_001194135.2 Octopus bimaculoides | reverse complement strand
GCTCGTTCGATCATTCCTACGTACGGATGTATGTACGTACGTTCGTTCGTTTGTTTGTTCGTTCGATCTTTCATTCGTTCACAAGTGCGTACGTTCGTTCGTTTGTTCGTTCGTTCGTACCTACGTTCGGACGTACGTTCGTACTTACGTACGGACGTATGTACGCACGTTCCTTCGTTCGCTAGATCGTACGTACGTACGTTTGTTTCTTCGTACGTACGCACGTACGTTCTTTTCTTCGGTCGTTCTTTGGATAGTTCGTTCCTTCGTATGTACGTTCGTTTATACGTTCCTACGTACATACGTAAGTACGTTCGTTCGGTCGTTCGTATGTACGTACGTACTTACGTACGATCGTTCGTAAGTACGTACGTTCGT
>NW_026407661.1:16860-17866 GCF_001194135.2 Octopus bimaculoides | reverse complement strand
TGTGTGTGTTGTGTGTACACGTTTGTGTGTCTGTATGTATGTGTGTGCTTGTGTGTGTATGCATGTGTGCATGCTTGTATGTGTGTGTGTGTGTGTATGCATGTGTGCATGCTTGTATCTGTGTGAGTGTGTATGCATGTGTGCATGCTTGTATGTGTGTGAATGTGAGTGTGTTTGCTTGTGTGCGTGCACTTGTATGAGTGTGTGTATGTGCTTGTGTGGGTGTGTGCGCACACGCGCTTGTGTGTGTGTGTACATCCATCAAATGTTCCTGAATGAAAGAGAAAAGATGGCTGTGACATCATTCAAAGGACAGCCATTAACGAGGTAAGCAAACAATCAGCGATGCATAATTGAATATGCTACCTTACTTTCAGTTGAGATTTGTATTCCAAATGACACAATCGACTCTCTGAGCTGACTGTTTCCTAATCAATATTGATTTGCTTTTAATTTCTCGCCTTTTGTATTTTGTTGCCATAGTTAGTCATAATTTTTAGTCCATTTGTTTTTTCTGTGCTTGGAGACAAGGATAATGTCTTTCTGCCTTTCCCCTGACCATCTTCAGAGATGTTGACTTCAGTTGCTCTACGCATGCCATCACCATCATCATCATACACAACCAATTTCATTCAAATTTTACACATGCTTTACTTAGGGTCCATGTGTCATAGGCCCAAAAACATTTTTTACTTCTTGCCTAGTGTGAGTCCACAACAATATCATATCCCCCCACCCGACTATTTCAGTATTACGTGCCAAAAGTGAAACAATAACATCTTTCTATTGTAATGTCAGATATTTTCACTTTAATACTGAAACTATTATCTCATGCGGGTGTTAACATGAAAATTTACCAATATAAATACCAGTTGCATACTAGGGTCGATCTAATCGACTGGCCTTCTCCCTAAAAATTTCGGGCCTTGTACTTTGAGTTGAAAAAAATATTTGTAAACAACGAGTTATGTCTCCTGTTATTTTATTTCATGCAAATACATTTTAT
>NW_026407661.1:13276-15135 GCF_001194135.2 Octopus bimaculoides | reverse complement strand
ATTATGTGCGTATGTGCATCCGTAGATTTCTAATGAAGTAATAAGCAGAAAAGAGAAGCAGTCATAAGAAAAATTTCGTTAAAAATAACATGCGCACGATTTTTTTTTCTCAATAGAAGTAAATTCCAAAGTAAACGTTTCTAGTAGAGAAGTAGAAGAGAACAGAAGCAACGTATTACTTCATTACAAATCTACGGATGCACATAATAGAGAAAAATGAAACAATTATGGACGGGGTGGTGGTACAACTCTGTAGTTATGCCAAAACAGTTGATGAAACAATGGAAAATTTGGTAGAAAATGTATAAAGTCAAAAGAAACAGGAATTGCAGGTTTTTTTTTGGGTTTTTTGTTTTTTGTTCTATAGAAGTCGATCAGTAAAGCATTCGTCCTCAGCAAAGAAACGACAGAGATACTTTTTTTCTTTTTTTAATATTTTTTTTTTGAACATTTTTATCTTAAACACTAACAAGAAATACTGGTCTTTCTTCAGACAGGATCCCGAGATTAACTGCATTAACCACTCACATAACTTTCAAAAATAAAATTATTGAGGTGAGCTTGTTCCAAAAAGCCAAGTTATTGATCTTATCAAAGCGTTTTCCGGACCTGTCCACGGACACTTATAGTCTTCCCTTCTGTTGTTGTAGAGAACTTAGAATTTCCTTCTAAGTATTCCTGCGAGACACCCACTTCAATTTCGGAGCAATAACCTCTTTCTTCTACTTGTTTAAACACCCACAGTCTCCTGTTATCGAGAGAATAATAATTCCCATTGTGTAAAACGACAGTTATCTTTTGAATACTACTGATCTTCGTGTCACCTGCCACAATAGAATCTACAAGATCACCAATATAGGGATGGTGGCAGCAGTAACGATTCTGGAAGCGGCCTCGAATCTTATGTTGTGTATAACGAATTTCAGACGGTTTTAGCAACATAATTTTTTTATTTTTTTATTCAATCTCTGAACGAGTTATTCAGCAGTTTGAGTGGTAACAGCTCTTGGGTTTCGATCTCTGTCGCAATCCAACAGACGGTAATGGAACTCACTTTGACGATAATAAAGACAAGAAGAAGAAAAATAAACTGTTTGTTTTTGGTTATTCGGTTGTTTAGTGTCAAGTTTGAACTGTGTTCAAACTCAAAAGAAGGAATGTCTCTCGTCGGTGGGCAGGTTGAATAAAAAGCTTCAAATAAACCGTGGAAACAACAACGGCAGACAGAAACTAAAATGAAGTGTTAATGGAAAAATGAAAGTACAATCAGTTCTATGAAACGGATATATACGCAACTGTTGTATGCGTGTGTGCACATAGAAACACTAGTCACTTCTCAGAAATTTAGTTTCACTTTCATTTTGAAACTAGTTAGTCATGTTTCTGGGAAAAGAGGAGGGCAGTAATAATAATTTCAAACTTTTTGGCACAAGGCCAGCAAATTCGGGGGGATGGGGGTAAGCCGATTAGATCGACCCAGTGTTTCACTGGTATTTGTCCCATCGACTCGAGAAGGATAAAAGGCAAAGTCGACCTCGGCGGAATTTGAACTCAGAATGTAGCGACGGGCAGAATACTGCTAAGCATTTCGCCCGGTGTGTTAACGATTCTGCCAGCTCGCTGCAATAATAATAATAATAATAATGATAATGATAATGATAATAATAATAATAATACCCAAAGAGAGCGAATAATGCAGATATTGACAAAGCCCTTACCCACCAATGGTTAATGGCCTCTGGCTTGAAATCAGAAACAGAGGGGTTTATCATAGCAGCCCAAGATCAATGCCTACCTACAAAGAACTACCAGGCCAACATATTAAAGAACGGCAGCTCCCCATTATGTTGTATATGCCA
>NW_026407661.1:10297-10619 GCF_001194135.2 Octopus bimaculoides | reverse complement strand
GGTGGTGGAGCGGGGGTGGGACAAACAATAGATTCCGTTGGCGGTCTGTTATCTCTGTTCTAGTTTTTGGTGACCGAGAAGAGGTTAGAAGGGGTCAAGGGTCAAGTGGCAAAGACATTATTCTGCTTAGCGAAGGCGTCGGGGAAATGTAATTACTGTCACTCACAGGAAAACTATTATTTTACCATGAGAAAAGTACTGTTGAAATGATAGGTGAAATTTGGCTATCGAGGATCGAATCCACGCCATGCCTGCATGAAGCCACTACACACACACACATGACAAGCTTGTTTCGGATCTTTCTGATTTGGCGGGTGCCACT
>NW_026407661.1:5911-10287 GCF_001194135.2 Octopus bimaculoides | reverse complement strand
CAAGCTTGTTTCGGATCTTTCTGATTTGGCGGGTGCCACTTTTTTTATTTATGTTTTATTTAGTGTGTTTTCTACCGAAACACTCTCAAACTTCGTATACTTGTATATTCTGTGTTATAGAACAGATATAAATTTTTGTATTCGAAGTTATTTCATGTAAAAAAAATTGTCGTATTTCGGTAATTTCAACCAATCACTGACGTCTATTGAGGTGAAAACAATTACTGCTATGGATTGTCAACAAAGCGTTGTGCGGTGTAACGGGATCTTTTCCCTTGAATAAAATTACTGCCGTTGTTTGTCAACAACAACTATTGGCGGTACTGTTATTTATGACATCGTTCGTGCGTTTGTACTGGTTTTAGCTTTAAGGTTTTAGGGTTAGGGTTCGGGTTTTAGAGTTAGGGCTTGGGTTTTAGGGTTAGGGCTAGGGTTAGGGTTATGAGTATTTTTACCCTACCCAAAAAAACCAATCTACATCTCTTCTCTTCCTCACATTTCCTCCTTCATACACCGTCCTCACGGCCTTGTTCCTCTGTATCATTGCTATCCGGTAGATCCCTGACTCTATACATACCCAGGTTTTCACCACTCACTCCCCGCCTCTTTAATCACACTTCCTTCACAATATCCTGCTACTTATATTATGGCGTTCAAACCTCAAGGATATGCCCTAGCACATGCCACCATCTACTCTCTCTCTCTCTCTCTCTCTCTCTATCTCTGGCCAGGTAACCTTGTACTTCTACAGCAAGACACCTGTTTCTCTCTCACTATAACCTTTCATCATCCAACACAAGATCACCTCCTCCAGGGCCCCCTCCCTCTTGAAAGTGTTTTTGTCTTGTGAGTATTTGGTGACCCTGTCAGAGCAGGTGCCACTTAATAACACCCAGTCCACACTATAAAGTGGTTGGTGTTAGGAAGGGCATCCAGCTGTAAAAACCTTGCCAAAACTGACCTCGCCTGTGCTTGTGCCACATAAAAAAGCACTAAATCCATTCTGCTGAGTGGTTGGTGTTAGGAAAGGCATCAAGCTGTAAAAATCCTGCCAAAACAGTTACAGAAGTCTGGTGCAGGCTTCTTCCTGCCGACTCTTGTGAAACTCTCCTGCCCATGCTAGCATGGAAGGCGAACATTAAACGATGATGATGATGGGTATTACACACACACACACATATATACACACTCACACACACACATACACAATAGGAAGAGGGAATCAAACAGAGTCTACAGTAACCTCTCCACCTGTTGTGTTGTTATCAAGAAAAACAGTGAATGAGACAAGGCTTTAACATCGTTGTTATTCTGAAAACCCAGGAATAGCAACAGTGGAGCATTTACAATAATTAACAAAATAGGAGAAATGAGAGCAGAAGTGTTTATTCCATTTGTTGATAGCTGTTTCGTAAACTGTATGCAGTTACGTCAGTGACAGTAAACCATCCAACACACATATAAGTATACACATAGATGCATATAAAGAAATATATTTGTGCTGTAACATATTGAACAAGTTATTCATCAGAACGAGTAAACATCAAAACAAGTAAACATTGAACAGGCTTATTGTCTAGAGATATGAGGACAATTGTGGACAAGTGTCTCCGTATGTTTCTGCCTCAGTAACTGTCAACCTTTCTTTGCCTTATTGGTATCTCATCTTTCAAGAATTCTTGATTCTCAACGTTATCTCCCCTTCACAGATGGAGCAAGTTTATAATTGCCATTTGACAAGTAGGATACGTTGCATAGACCCTGAGGGTCCATCCGTATAAGGTTTTTTGGGGTCCACACAACAAAATAGTGAATTGGGGATCTATAATAGTATTTTAAGGTCCCCTGAAAAAAATTTTTACTTTTGATGTATGTATTGGTATATATTGCAAGAAACAGCTGGGTTTCTTTCTCTAACATTTTATAGAGTTCAACCTACAAAAGCTAATGTGTGAAAAACAAAATAGGGATTTTGAAAGGAGCAACTGTAAGACTAATTTGTAAACAATGAATGGCTATGGGGGTTCACCATAATAAAATAGTAGTCAAAGAGGGTCCACACATGAAAAATAGTAAATTGGGGATCTATGGTCGTATGTTAAGGGTCCATGAAAAACATTTTAGTTTAGATGTATTGCAAAAAACAGCTGGGTTCCTTTCTCTGACATTTTACAGAGTTCAACATACAAAAGCTAATGTGTGAAAAACAAAATAGGAATTTTGAAAGAAGTTTCTATAAAATTAGTTTTTTAACATTGAATGGCTATGGGGGTCCACCAGAATAAACTAGTAATCAAAAGGAGTCCACACAATGTTTTTTTTTTTGTATAAATCTATGTTCCTTGCTTGCTAGAGATAAGGACATACAATTGTCATGCTGATGATGTCTACTGAGGCAGAAACACATGTCCAATACTGTCCCCTTGTCCCCAGACAATAACCCTGTCTTTTTCCTCAGTGGCATGTCAACTTTGGAGAGTTCTCCACTCTCAAGATTATCTTCCTTTATCAAGAGGCGTTTGTCTTAATTACCATTCAGTAATTATGACATATCCTTTAGAGGTAGAGAAAATTTTGATGAACCAAGAAATTATATTGTATGGTGTTTGATATACCTGTATTTGCCTATGTTATTTATGCATTCAAACCCCAGAAAACTGTATACCCCCTGTATGCTGACATAGTAGCATTATCTTCTATATGCTTTGCATGTGTTGAAACCCCAGGATATCCTTTATAATACTCTGTAACAAAATTTCTATTTATTTATGTCTTTGGTCAGTAAGCGTTATTTCCTACTTGCTTCTATCTAGAAATCAAAGGAAAGGACTACCATCCCCTTCAAAGTTTGCTTTTGACAACTGAACATCAGTGTTTTCAAACTGACTGTTTTACTGAATTGCTGAAGCAGAAATATCATCATCATCATCGTTTAACGTCCGCCTTCCATGCTAGCATGAGTTGGACGATTTGACTGAGGACTGGCGAACCGGATGGCTGCACCAGGCTCCAATCTGATCTGGCAGAGTTTCTACAGCTGGATGCCCTTCCTAACGCCAACAACTCCGAGAGTGTAGTGAGTGCTTTTACGTGCCACTGGCACGAGGGCCAGTTAGGTGGTACTAGCAACAGCCACGATCAAAATGGTGCATTTTAGATGCCACCTGCACAGGAGCCAGTCTAGCGGCACTGGCAACGACCTCGCTCAAATGTTTTCTAACATGCCACCAGCACAAGTGCCAGTAAGGCGACGCTGGTAACGATCATGCTCAAATGGTGCTATTTACTTGCCACTAGCACGGAAGCCAGGCAGCTGCTCTGGCAATGATCACACTCAGACGGTGCTGTTAGTGCTCCATCGAATATGGCTCAATTACGATATAGCAAATATTCAGCTCAATACTGCAGGTTTGCTTGGCCTTAACCACTTGAGCATGTCTCTTAGTGGCTGACAATATGTGCATCCCTGATCATGAGCAGGAGTAGTGAGGGCACATCATTGTCATGAGTTGAGGGGGATTGCATTGGGGTTTGAATAGATATTGTAACAAAAGCAAAGTTTGAAGGGAAACATTAGTTATTTTTTCATATTTTCTAGGGGTCAGCAAATAAATTACAGCTGGTACCCAAAGACAAAAATCGTGTAACACACTGTAATCTGTAACACTATTTTCTGTATACTATGCTAGTCAGCTTTGCCCTTCGTCCTTTCAGGGTCGATAAATTAAGTACCAGTTACGTAATGGGGGAGGGGTCAATGAAATCGATTAGTCCCCTCTCCACCCCTAAAATTATTATTATTATTATTATTATTGTGATTACTATTATTATTACTATTATTATTATTGTTATTATTATTATCATTATCATCATCATCATCATCATCATTATTACTATTACAATTATTATTGTTGTTGTTGTTATTATTATTATTATAATTATTATTTATTATTATTATTATTATTACTGTTATTGTTATTTTTTTTATTTTTTTTATTATTATTATTATTATTATTATTTATTATTATTATTATTATTATTATTATTATTATTATTTACTATTATTATCATTATTATTATTATTATTATTATTATTGTTATTATTATTTTTATTTTTTTTATTTATTATTATTATTATTAGTAGTAGTAGTATTATTATTATTTTTTTATTTCTATTATTATTATTATTATTATTATTTTTATTTTTTATTTTTGTTTTATTTCTATTATTATTATTATCATCATTATTATTATTATTATTATTATTTATCATTATTATTATTATTATTATTATTATTATTTTTTAAATTTTTATTATTATCATCATTATTATTATTGTTATTATCATTACTATCAGTTGTAGTAGTAGTAGCATT
>NW_026407661.1:2617-5375 GCF_001194135.2 Octopus bimaculoides | reverse complement strand
ACACACACACACACACACACACACACACACATATATATGTATATATACGACGCGCTTCTGTCCAGCATGGACAATGGACGTTAAATGATGATGATGATTGATAGATATGTGTGTGTTTGTGCTGAATATGTGTGTGTGTCTGTATGTGTATGTGTTTGTGTGTGAGTTTCTTGTCATTCACCATTGACAACCGATGTTGGTTTGTTTATGTTCCTCTGTGTGTGTGTGTGTGTGTGTATGTGTTTGTGTTTGTGTATGTTTGTTTGAGAGTTTGTTGTCATTCACCATTGGCAACTGATGTCGGTTTGTTTGTGTCCCTCTCTGTGTGCATATGTGTGCATACGTGTGTGTGTGTGTGTGTGTGTGTGTGTGTGTGTGTGTGTGTGTGAGTTCCTTGCCAGTCACCACTTGACAACTGATACTGGATTGTTTACGTCCCTGTAACATAGCAGTTCAGCAAAAGAATCCGATAAAATAACTACCAGACTTGAAAGAAAGAAAGAAAAAAAAAAGCATTGGGGGGTGTTGGATTTTTTTTGTTTTTCCCAGCTAAACCCTTGAAAGTAACGCCCCAGCATGGCCGCAGCCCAACAACAGAAACAAGTAAACAAAATTCAAAAAATAGCAAACACCAAAGCTGTAATACCTTCTTTTGAATGGGGACAGGTGAAGTAATAGGCTGGTCCATTATGTCATACAACTTCAGTTCAACATCCCAGCTCACCTTTTTGCCCATGAACTGCTCCAGGGCCTCCACAGCGCTCATGTCCTTCATAACAGGGATCTCCAATGATTTGGCCACACCGTATTCATTCAGTGTACACGACAGAATGTAATTTCTCATTGTCAAATCACTGTTTTGACCCTGGACGCGTGACACCGTCATTTGTATTCCATAAATTTCTTCATTAGGCACACTGTTGAATACGCAGGTATCCGTGTTGGAGTCAGGCTGATTGTCTATAGTCTTGTTGTTGTTGCTATTGTTGTCGTCGTTGCCGTCGTCGTCATTGCTGTTGTGACTGTCATTGACGGGTTCACTTCTGCTGTTGTTGTTGATCTCCTCCTCATTATCAAACCGATGAATGGGTATTGTCAGTTTGACATCTGTAAAAGAAAGACAGGACAGATGGACGAAAGAGGCAGAAATTTACATTTTTTAAGCTTAGTGTTTGATTTTTATAAATGTTAATTAATTAATTAGATAAATTTGGCCTTGTTGTTTTTGTTATTAAATTGATGAACAAGAATTGTCAATTTGACATCTATAAATAGAAACACAGGATGGATGGACAAAAGGGTCAGAAATTTACATCTTTTTAGCTTAGTGTTTGATTTTTATAAATGCTCATTAATTAATTAAATAAATTTGGCCTTGTTGTTATTGTTATTAAATTGATGGACAAGAATTGTCAATTTGACATCTATAAATAGAAACACAGGATGGATGGACAAAAGGGTCAGTGAAGAATAAATATGAAGTAAACTGCCTTTCACATATTTTAGAGAATAATAAAGAATTTTGCAAAATAACTTTGTCATTATTAAACTGGTGTTTGGAACATAAATTAACTTGAGATTTTGATGGAAGGTTTTAATCTAGATAATTTTGTGACAGAAAATTTGTATTATATAACTAGGTACAGTCTTTGGTGGTTTGGCATCAAAAGGGCTCGTACATAATGATAGGGTACTTACTGTTATTGAGCAGGTAGTAGGTTTTGACGGCTCCCTTACACAGTAAGGTGATCTTGATGTCACGGTCTGCCTTCACCGTGACCTCCGAGGCGTTCGTTGTAGACAGTTGGCTGCAGTTGACGCTGACGTCAAGCAAGGCATCTTGGGACTGGACGGACACAGTGACCAGTGGTGTGAGTAGCAGTGGGAGGATGCAGAACAGTGGCAATGACAGCATCTGTGTATCTACAACGTAGAGGTAACAGTAAGAGGTGGGGGTCAAGTACAGTAGAGTACAGTAGCAGTTGAGTACAATGCAATGGTAGATATAATGGAAGTAGTAGAGTACAATAGTACTGCAATACAGTGACAGTAGAGTACAGAATAGTGGAGAAGAGTACAATAGCGATATAGTAGTGTAATAGTAGAAATAAAAGCAGGTAGAGAGTACAGAATGGTATAGTACAATAGAGTACAATAGCAGTACAGAATAGTATGACAATAATACAGCAGGTCGATAGTAGAGTACAGACTGGTATAGTGTGTCATAGAGTACAATAATAGTACAGTATAGGGATGGTAGAGTACAAGATGGTATCTAGCAGTAGAGTACAATAGAACAGTAAAGTACAATAGCAGTGTAGAGCATTAGTTAGTACCATCACAGTAGAGTACAGATGAAGTAGAATTGTAGTAACTTTGCAGTAAATGGCATTAGAGTACGGTACAGCAGTCTCTTCAGACCCTTATGGCCGGTGACTTATAACCTCTCTTCAAAGTGGAGGAAGAAAAGACCATGTGACTAGTTGTTAAACACACACACAAAGGAAGAGTAAAAAAGGCACAAAAACACAGAAATTTCATAGGCGCAGGAATGGCTGTGTGGTAAGAAGCTTGCTTCCCTATCACATGGTTCTGTGTTCTTAGCGGTTCACCAAAAGAGACCCGATAGAATAAGTACTAGGCTTACAAAGAATAAGTCCTAGGGTCGATTTGTTCGACTAAAGGCAGTGCTCCAGCATGGCCGCAGTCAAATGACTGAAACCAGTAAAAGAATAAAAGAAAGAATAAAAGAATATAT
>NW_026407660.1:0-671 GCF_001194135.2 Octopus bimaculoides | reverse complement strand
TAATAATAATAATAATAATAATAATAATAATAATAATAATAATAACCAAGCACCGGTTGTTAAGTGGTAACGGGGGACAAACAGAGACGCAAAGACACACACGGACAACACACACGCGCACACACAGACATTAATCGTTTTCATTATTAAGAAGGATGACACTATCTATATACTATAACCTCGTTATAATTATAATGATTTTGATATGCTGTTAATAGTCTTCTGATATTTTTCTAAGTTTTTCAATTCATTAATTTTCCATTATTATGTTAAAGTTGTAATTTATGACTTTTATGGTTAGCGTGTTCATCCATATTATCTTATATTTAACATTGAGTTTAGTTTCTAATATCATTCTAACTCTCAAGTAATACTCTTTCATTTCTGTGTTGTATTTTAGCTATTTAGTCTATTCCTATATATATATGTATGAGTTGTTGTGTTCTCTGATTTCTGTGTCTAAGCCGAATGCTGGGTTTTCAGTGCTGATTAATTTGCCTTTCCTTTCTGTTATTTTGGCACATTCTCATCCAAATACTGTTGCTGAAACTGACTAATTTTTAGGAGGTTTTCCTGTTCACTGATATTCTTAGCAAACATTTTTAAGTCATCCATATATATTTTAGGCGCAGGAGTGGCTGTGTTGTAAGTAGCTTGCTTACCAACCACAT
>NW_026407659.1:0-260 GCF_001194135.2 Octopus bimaculoides | reverse complement strand
TATATATATATATATATATATATATACACACACACACATATATTTACATAAATATGCATATGTATGTATATATATGCACATATATGTATGTATGTACATATATACATATATATAAATGCATATATAAATACATATATATATATATGTATAAATACATACATATGCATAAATACATATATATATATGTATATATATGTATGTATGAATCTATACATATATATATATATGTTTAAATATGTATGTATATATATATATATATA
>NW_026407658.1:0-250 GCF_001194135.2 Octopus bimaculoides | reverse complement strand
ACACACACACACACACAAACACACAGATACAAGTATGCACGTACGTACACACAAAGATAGTGTCTAGTTAGATTGACTAGACTTTGGTTAGTAATATGGAGAGATGAATACAAGATCTTATCTATCTATCTATCTATCTATCTATTTATCTGTATGTATGTGGATATGTATGTATGTATTTATGTATGTATGCACATGTGTGTATATATATTTTGATAGACAGATGTAGATAGTACATGTTAATCAATTA
>NW_026407657.1:0-614 GCF_001194135.2 Octopus bimaculoides | reverse complement strand
CACACGCACACACACCTCTCACATACACAATACTCACTCACATACATAACGCACGAAAACATACACACACACGCACACACCCGCATACACACACACTTCTCACCAACACTACACACTCACACAGACACGCATACAATCACACACACATGGACATAAACAGCACACGCATATACAATAGCAAACGCACGCACACACACTTACACAGCAACGCACATACACATACACACAAACACCCACGCACGCACAGAAAACATACAGATACACACACGCGCACATACAAAATACACACACACACGTACACGTACCCAACACCTACAACCCCACACAGACACGAACACACACACTCAAATAACCACCTGTTGACCTTCTACCTACACTGTCTATAGCGTCCACTAACCAGTCCTGCTACTAATTTCTTCCACTACGTCATACACACACACACACACATACATACGCACACACACGTTCTGTTATCACACACACACTTGCAGATTTCCGCACACGCACAGATATTCATTTCCCTTTTTCACTCTCCTGTCTTAGAAGGAACTTTTCCCCTACCACCTCCTCTTCCGATCTTTTCATAATGTAACCTCGTGGGCATCGGTACCATT
>NW_026407656.1:0-417 GCF_001194135.2 Octopus bimaculoides | reverse complement strand
GGTTTCCCTTCATGGCAGAATTAATAGTCAAGACTATTTAAGCATATTATCAGATCAAATTCATCCTATGGTTGCGGAACTGTTTCCGGAGGGAAACGCAATCTTTCAGAATGATAATGCACCAATTCACACAGCTAAAGTTGTTACTGAATGGCGCGAGGAACATTCTAGTGAAGCTTAACATCTTATCTGGCCAACACAGTCCCTAGATCTCAATGTTATTGAACATTTATGGTGCATTTTAGAAAAACAAGTAAGGAGTCGATATCCTCCACCATCATCACTGCAAGAACTGGAGACTGTTTCAGCTGAAGAATGGAAAAAA
This sequence comes from Octopus bimaculoides, assembly GCF_001194135.2. Classification (NCBI taxonomy): domain Eukaryota; kingdom Metazoa; phylum Mollusca; class Cephalopoda; order Octopoda; family Octopodidae; genus Octopus; species Octopus bimaculoides. Next base: position 92 of record NW_026407656.1, on the reverse strand, counting down.
TTCCTTTGGAAGCAATTCAAACTTTGTACGAGTCCATACCTGGTAGAATTCAAACTGTAATTACTGCCAAAGGCGGTCCTACCCCATATTAA
>NW_026407655.1:0-517 GCF_001194135.2 Octopus bimaculoides | reverse complement strand
AGTAAAGAAATAGGTATTTCGTCTGCCGTTACGTTCTGAGTTCAAATTCTTCTTCTTTGTTTTTGTTTCAGATTTTACTGGAACTCCTGGAGTCTTGCATGCGTTACAGGCTTGCTGTCTGCAGCCTATGGTACCATACTATCTACCCTTTTCATCTATCCAATACTTTCCTGATTATTCTGGCCGTGTCAAAGAGGCAAAACTTTTGTAACAATTCTACTGGGCGTTCTATTCAGATTTCTTTTACATTCCTCTTGATGCCTTCTGATTCCTGTCCCCAAAGACCCAACAATAATTGGCACTATCTTCACCTTCTTCATTTTTCACAGCCAGGTTATTTCGTACTTATTTTTTCGCTTTCCTTCTTGACTATTCGTGGGTCAAAGGGGCACACAACATCAACTATATAGCACATGTGGTGCATCTGGTCGACCACCACTAGGTCCGATCTGTTATATTCTAGCATCTGATTTGTTTGTATTATTATTATTATTATTATTATTATTATTATTATTAT
>NW_026407654.1:0-373 GCF_001194135.2 Octopus bimaculoides | reverse complement strand
TATATATAACAGCCATCTATCTCTGTGTGTGTGTGTATATATTACACACATACATATAATAAACAGTCCTATACATACACACACACATAAACACCAGAGAGATTATGAGTGTAATTGTGTGCATATCTGTGTATGTAATTCTTATATATGTATATAAGTATGCTTGTATATATATATATATATGTGTGTGTGTGTGTGTGTGTGTGTGTGTGTGTGTGTGTGTATCTGTGTGTGTGTGTATATTGCATGTGTGTGTGTGTGTGTATATATATATATATATATATATATACAAACATACTTATATACATATATAAAAATTACATACACACATATATATATAAGTGTGTGTGTATATATTGTGTGTGTGTATGTA
>NW_026407653.1:0-204 GCF_001194135.2 Octopus bimaculoides | reverse complement strand
TATTATTCAGTAGTTTTATTTTCATAGCGTGCTTTCACTTCACTACCGAGTGCAGCTTTGTGCGCCTTGTGTATGTGCTGTGGTTTGCTGTGATGCTCTTATGGTTATTGTATTGAAACCGTTTTGCGTAGGATGTGCGCAGTTCCCAGTAGTGCAGTTTTCTGTATGTTATATATTACTTGTGAACCCTGGTATTTTTGTTAT
>NW_026407652.1:0-473 GCF_001194135.2 Octopus bimaculoides | reverse complement strand
ATCATGGCAATCGACACATTTTGAAAGTATCTCCAAATCTACATCGGCGATCCCTTAATTTTGTTTATAAATGTATAAGAACTTTTAAATAAGTTTCACACCGATAATGGTGCTTACATACCGAAGGGCTTGGTAAAAATTATTAATTACTAATTTATTAATAAATTAATAAATTGATAATCCTTTACCCTTTTAATTGTAATAATTATTCACTCCCGGATAGTAAACCACATATTTTCTGCGGTACCGCCTGCGACGCACATGGTAATTCTTGAGGGAAGATGACGGGCTGGCTCGCCGATGTAGATTTGGAGATACTTTCAAAATGTGTCGATTGCCATGATGGCGCTAGATCACGCATGCACATTTGCCAGTATCGTCGAATGTACAAGAATATCATCCCGATGAGGTAATGAAGAGTTGTTCCTTCTAAACCAGAAACATGTTTATGATTAACTATGGCTAGTTTAGTT
>NW_026407651.1:0-653 GCF_001194135.2 Octopus bimaculoides | reverse complement strand
ACGTACGTGCGTACGTTCTTTCGTTTGCTCGTTCGTTCGTTCGTCCGTTCATTCTTTCGCTCGTTCGTTCATTCGTTTGTTTCGTTCAATCGTTCGTTCATTCGTTTGTTTCGTTCTTCCGTACGTACGTACGGTCATTCGGTCGTTTGTTCGTTCGTTCCCTCACATGTACGTACGTTTGTTCTTTCGTTCGTTCGTTCTTTCGTTCGTACGTACGTTCGTTTGTTCGTTCGCACGTACGAACTTACTTACGTACGCACATTCTTTCCTTCCTTCGATCATTTGTTCATACGTACGACCGTTCGTTCGTGCGTACGTTCGTTCGTTCGTTCGTTCTTTCATATATATGTACGTAGGAATATACGAACGTTCGTTCGTTCGTAATTACGTTCTTTCTTTCGTTTATTCGTTCGTACATACGAACGTACTTACGTACGGACGTTCTTTCTTACCTTAGATCATTTGTTCATACATACGCTCGTTCGTTCTTTGTTCGTTCGTTCTTACGTTCGTTCTTTGTTCGTTCGTTCTTACGTTCGTTCTTTGTTCGTTCGTTCGTTCGTTTCTTCGTTCGTACATACATACGTTCAATTCTTTGTTCGATTTTTCGTACCTATGTCCGTTCGTTCCTTCAATCGTTCGTTCGTAAGTAC
>NW_026407650.1:0-505 GCF_001194135.2 Octopus bimaculoides | reverse complement strand
TCACTCGAAAATCCTACGGGAGCCAGTCAGGCGGTACTGGCAACGGCCCGATCAAGCGATGTTAGGTGACAAACACAGACACACAAGCATACACACACACACACACACACACACACGCACACATATATATATATTTATATATATACATATATACAACGGGCTTCTTTTTTAGTTTCCGTCTATGAAATCCACTCACAAAACTTTGGTCGGCCTGAGGCTATAGAAGAAGACACTTGCCCAAGGTGCCATGCGGAGAGACTGAACCCGGAACCATGTGGTTGGTAAGCAAGCTACTTACCACACAACCATATAAAGAAGGTGAGGACCGAAATCCTTCAAAGGGATGTCAAACATCCAAGTTTGCTTGTACAGTCCAAGTAAAGAATATATATAAAAATATATATTTAGTATTTGCAAAAACAGTAAATGAAGTATAAGGAAAGGAAAAAAATTGTAACTGATTAGAACTACCAGTGAAGTCATTCTTTTTCTTTTTTCAAATATA
>NW_026407649.1:0-206 GCF_001194135.2 Octopus bimaculoides | reverse complement strand
ATCTATCTATCTATCTATCTATCTATCTATCTATCTATATATATCTATATGTCCACTTATGTATATGTGAGTATATATGTATATGTGAGTGTATATGTATATATATGTGAGTATATGTGAATATATATGTATATATATTTATGTATATGTCTATATATGCACACATATACGTACATATATGTGTATATATGTGTGTGTGTGTGTGT
>NW_026407648.1:0-278 GCF_001194135.2 Octopus bimaculoides | reverse complement strand
TTATCATTTATACACACATTATGCATACATTTTGTTTCCTTATGTTTCCTGTATTACTTTTCTCAAGGAACTTAACTCTTAACGTTAACTCGCATCTATTATGCATCTACCATTATAGTTTTATATTACAGTTTCTTTTATCTTAATTTTGCTTCTGTTTTTCAATTTCTTTTACCTTTTATTCCAATCCATTCTTCCTAACAATCACTGGGCAGGTCCCGACGTCTGGTTACGTATCATATATGTGTGTGCGTATGGGTGAGTGTACGTGTGTGTGT
>NW_026407647.1:0-461 GCF_001194135.2 Octopus bimaculoides | reverse complement strand
ATATATGCGCATATATCTAGCTATCAGCGTATGCTTACACGTGTCTGTATGCGTGCATGTACATGCGTGTATGTGAGAAGACGAGAGGAAGGGTCACAAAGATAGAGTGCGGGAGAAATTGATTGATATATAGATATATAGATAAGTCGACAGTGATCGTAATGGTTAGATACCTTGATATAGCATATATGGTAGAAACGATACTTTTAAAAGAATTGGATTAATATATTTCAATGAAAGATATTACATGCAACGCTGTGTACTTCGTTGAATTTTTGGGTAAAAAATACACTTAGTATTAACCTGAACGGTTGCACACAAGTATATTTCTATACAGAAGCAAACTATTTTATGCACGTGCACATAAACACACGTACAGATCTATATATGTTTATGTACATTTATATGCCAATTATGTATACATATATATGCCAATTATGTATACATATATATGTATATAT
>NW_026407646.1:0-243 GCF_001194135.2 Octopus bimaculoides | reverse complement strand
GGCAAGGTTTTCGTTCTAAAACGTGCGCGCGTGCGCACGTACATTTGCTTTGAAACATGCAAAGGGAAACATGCGTATACAGACATACGGTTTTTTTAATTATGATTATTATTATTATCATCATCATCGTCATTATTATTATTATATTTTTATTATTATTATTGTTATTATTATATGAAAAGAATCGCCAGCCATGGGTGTTCGTTTCCTTGTTGATAATCTATATACAGGGACAGAGTACAA
>NW_026407645.1:0-264 GCF_001194135.2 Octopus bimaculoides | reverse complement strand
AACAACAACAACACAATGACAAAAGTGAACTGAAATCAGATCAAAGAACGAGACAAACAAAAGGTAAATCCAGTCATCACTGGGCACCCACTCCCCACTCCCCCGCGACTTGTTCCCCCCACTTCTGATTTCGTTCCTTTCAACTTTTATTTTTGTGCTTTTTATTTCGTGAATGCAAACATCGGCAATTTTGACAGGACATGAAAACAAGAACGCACCACCACCATCACCACCGCCACCGTCGTCATCATCATCATCATCATC
>NW_026407644.1:0-479 GCF_001194135.2 Octopus bimaculoides | reverse complement strand
TTTTTCTCGTCCCTCTCTAATTCTTCTATCTCTCTACCTCTCTCTCTCTCCTCTCTCCACGTGACCGGTGTTCGGCCAAGCCTGATCTTTCTTTCTTGGTTCGACTACCATCCGTGCAACATCTATATTCCTCCTTATGCCTGTCATTTCTTCTGCCCCTGCCGTAAGGCTTCACTCCCACACATGCCAGCTTAATTTACTTCGTCCTTAGTCGGAAGACACCTGTTGTTATTGTCCTTTATTTGCATTTGTATTTGTGTACCATTTCTCCGTTTTTTCCGTCCTTGCTTTCGTATACATTGGCTGCTTTCTTCCAAGGAATCTAGTGTTCTTAGCTTAGTTTTTTCCTTGGAGCTGGCCAGATTGGAACTATCTCGAGTATAACCAGCCGAAATTGCAAAGATAATCTGGAACTCGACTAAAGAAAGTAAACTCCGAATGACCCGTCCTTGTTTTCTTTGTATCGTCTGTCTGGATGT
>NW_026407643.1:0-324 GCF_001194135.2 Octopus bimaculoides | reverse complement strand
TTCCATATCGCCATATCGTATATTTTATGTATATATTGTATATCAACTTTATTTATTTATTTATTTATTTATTTTATTTTATTTTCATTTTTATTTTTTATTTTTTTCTCCAGCTTAAGGCTGTTTTTATTTTTTTTTATCCAGCTTAATGTTGTTTTTTTTGCGCGGGGACATAGAAATAATCAGACTGAATACCTGATCGCGCGGTTAAACCATTGGGAGTGAAGGACCCCTAGCCCTTGTTAGGGCATCCTTCTAGGAGAAGGCAACTGAAGCAACTGGGATAACTCCGACATAAAACCTGCGGCTCAGTGGTTACCGATG
>NW_026407642.1:168-371 GCF_001194135.2 Octopus bimaculoides | reverse complement strand
GACAAAAGCCCCTACTTAAAGTGTGAAAGTGGACAAAAGCCCCATGCTATCTATCCTTGAAGATTCTCTTTTAAACATGTTTTTCTAATTTTTAACTGTTACCATTGATAAACAAAAAATATTGTTGAAACTAGTTTGGTATATATGTAAATAAATGTATTTTAAACATTGAGGGGTTTTTGAAATTTAGGTGCATTTTCAAC
>NW_026407642.1:0-158 GCF_001194135.2 Octopus bimaculoides | reverse complement strand
ATATATATATATATATATATATATATATGCATATATGTACATATACATACGCACACACACATGCATATATGGGTACAGGACGTCACCAACAGTAAACAACATGACTGTTGATGAAGTGTCATTCTTTATGTTACTTGTCCTGTTTTCCATTTGTTTCT
>NW_026407641.1:0-400 GCF_001194135.2 Octopus bimaculoides | reverse complement strand
TGTGTGTGTGTGTGTGTGTGTGTATGTATGTATTTATTAGTGCGTGTGTGTATGTGAGAGTGTGCATATGTACATACATATATATATGTATGTGTGTGTGTGTGTGTGTGTGTGTGTGTGTGTGTGTGCGTGCATGATCACTGAACGACCTATAATGTAATTTTTATCTTTTATATATATCATTTGGCATTTCTATATGCGGAATTCGTTAGATAGTTTAACATATAAAATATACAACATGTACTTAAATACTTGTGTAACTGTATAACGAAAAATGAGACGACATTTATTATCTACTTATAAATACCAGCCTAATTATGCCTTTGTGTTAAATAATATTTGTGTGTTAGTATATCTTCATCTCAGTAATTATACAAACAAATATTACTGATTATCGTTG
>NW_026407640.1:0-569 GCF_001194135.2 Octopus bimaculoides | reverse complement strand
TGCTAACGCTTCTGCCAGCTCACCGCCTTAGAGTTGAGATTAATAATATCATGTTTCGAGCGAATCTGTCTCTTGCTGTATAATTCGGGTAATATTATGTCTGACGATGTAAGATAAGAGGCAGATGTAGTTATTACTCAGGTTGATTTGCAAGTAAAACTCCATCTTGAACTGGTAACTAACAAAGCATGGGTGTTACTTTTGCTTAATGAAGATTGCCAGTGTTGCAATTGAGCAGGTATATGTATAACAGAATAAAAGCATAAACAGGCAAACAACTGGTACCTCGTCTGATTACGACATTTACATATTCAAAGAGAGGGGTAAAATTGTTATAGAATGATAGATCACAAGAAGTCGATAAGAGATCTCTCACTGTGTGTGTGTGTGTGTGTGTGTGTGTGTGTACACATGCGCCCGCGCGCACAGGGATATATATGTATAAACACGAGTAAATAAATAGGTGGAAAACAAAGTGGTGAAAATAGTACTCGATAACCAAAGGCAGAGTAAAATAATATTTTTCGGCTTACACATACACATATATATACTTATACACACACAAATAC
>NW_026407639.1:0-228 GCF_001194135.2 Octopus bimaculoides | reverse complement strand
ACCGCTAAGTTACGGGGACGTAAACACACTAGCATCGGTTGTCAAGCAATATTGGGGGGGGACAAACAGACACACAAACACATACACACACATACATATACATACATGTACATATACGATGGACTTGTTGCAGTTTCCGTCTACCAAATCCACTCACAAGGCTTTGGTTGGTTCGATGCTATAGTAGAAGACACTTGCCCAAGGTGCCACATTTATTTTATTATTATT
>NW_026407638.1:0-454 GCF_001194135.2 Octopus bimaculoides | reverse complement strand
CTACTGGTCTATCTTTCTACTGGTCTATCTTTCTACTGGTCTATCTTTCTGCTTGTCTGTCTATCTTTCTGTTTGTCTGTCTATCTTTCTGCTTGTCTGTCTATCTTTCTGCTTGTCTGTCTATCTTTCTACTTGTCTGTCTATCTTTCTGCATGTCCACCTCTCAACTTATCTATCTACCTCTCATCTAATCAACTTATCTATCTCCCTGTCTATCTATCCATTCATTCAGCAGCAGCAGCTGTTTTAAACAGAATCTATGAGTCTCCTCTGTTCCTTCGATGCATCCAGCTCCCTCCCTCCCCATAACCTTATTTTCGCTGCACCACCTCCAATTCCTCACACTCCTCCCATCTCTCATCCTTTTATTGCACCTCATTTCGTCATCCTCAATACAGCAATTGCCCCATCATCAGCAACACGTCAATTCTATCACCCAAACAGCCAATCTCCA
>NW_026407637.1:0-214 GCF_001194135.2 Octopus bimaculoides | reverse complement strand
AGAATTATCTGTCAACTCGTTCAGTCCGAGTAATATTCCAGTCTATCTCTTTTATTGGTTCAGCATCTCTACTTGTTGCCATCGGATTTCTGGAATGTGATCAAACTATTTTAATAGGAATTCTTTTATTCTTCTCCGGCGTGACGACTGCATTTTATTCTGGTGGCTTCCTGGTAAACCATATCGACGTTGCTCCCAGATATGCTGGAGTTTT
>NW_026407636.1:0-381 GCF_001194135.2 Octopus bimaculoides | reverse complement strand
ATTATCATCATCATCATCATCACCATCACCACAACCACCACCACCATCATCATCATCATCATCATCGTCATTTTTTACATCGTATTTTAAACCTCTCAGTCATTAGACTGCAGCCATGCTGGAGCACTGCCTTGAAAATTTATTTTCAGTCGATCGAATCCAACCCAGTATTCTATGCATTTTCTTTTTGTGTGTTTTTTTGTTTTTTTAAATTTCTCTTTTTATTAAATTTTAAACTCTGGCGCTGATCCTATCGAATCTCTTATGCCGAACAGCTAGGTTATGGGGACGTAGATACACCAACACCGGCTGTCAAGTTGTAGCGGGGACAAACACAGACACATAGAATCACACACACATCTATCTATCTACTTGTGTGTG
>NW_026407635.1:0-354 GCF_001194135.2 Octopus bimaculoides | reverse complement strand
AGAATGCCTCACGTTAACTACCGTAATAAACACATTTTTACCGAATGCGATAGTTCAGTCTGTTTTTAAAAGGCAAGCTTTTTTGAAGGCTGCATTTCCTCGCATTCGGTAAAAATTGATTTATTACGGTAGTTAACGTGAGGCATTCTTCTATAGTTATGCCCTTATATATATATAAATGGATAAATATGATTTAGGGAAAACGATATATTCTTCCCTATGAATTTTTTCACGATAACTACTTGATAAATTCTTATATAAGTGTTTATCTTAATATTGTATGAATTATACATACATTCACGGGAGCTTTCGTCCTAATTTTGGGACTGCCATGTTGGCTTGGCAATAACTATT
>NW_026407634.1:0-326 GCF_001194135.2 Octopus bimaculoides | reverse complement strand
GTTAACAGAGAAAATAGACGTTGTTTGTGGTAGATGCTGAAAAGCAATAAACACTAGAAGCATAGGAAATAGAAATCTTTAGAGGCAGCCGATTATAAGTTAATTAGCAATGGAGGAGGATGTTCTGAAATTATAGTTGCCATAATAAGACCTAACTGGAGAAAGTTCCGAGAGCCATTAAGTCTGTTGGTAACAACAATGAAGTAGAAATGTGTTGAGAATATATTTAAGCACAGGATGTAGTATGTTGGAAAGAAACCTGCATGCTACATCTGATGCTCAAGCATTTTCTCAGCACATTTCTATATTATGGTTCTTATCAATAG
>NW_026407633.1:0-278 GCF_001194135.2 Octopus bimaculoides | reverse complement strand
ATACATACATACATACATACATACATACATACGTACGTACGTACATATATTGAATAGGTTTATATATGTGATTATTCGTTTCCGCGCACATATTTGTATGCATGTAGTTTGTAAATATGTACTTACATGAAGTTAGTAAAATGTATTCATTTTTATATATAATTGTTCATTTTCAAAACAATTGTTAATTTGATTAGTAAATACTGATGTTTTCATGCATATATCACAGCTTATATACCTGTATGTATGTATGTATATATATATATATATATATATAT
>NW_026407632.1:0-269 GCF_001194135.2 Octopus bimaculoides | reverse complement strand
GTATGTATGTATGTATGTATGTATGTATGTATGTATACACACACATATACCTGTCATTGTACATTTTATGCATACACTCATACACTTGCTTATATATAAACATATATATCCACACACACACACACACACACACACACACACACACACACACACACATACATACATACATACATACATACATACACACATACATTCATTTATTCATTCAATATGTGTGTGTATGTGTATCCCTATCCAGTTACGCAGAGAGGAGGAAAGCTGCTATCATT
>NW_026407631.1:0-347 GCF_001194135.2 Octopus bimaculoides | reverse complement strand
GTAGTAGTAGTAGTATTAGAAGTAGTAGTAGTAGTATTAGTCGGTGGTGGTGTCCAAACAACTCTAGATGTAAATCTTCAGCAAATATTTGAATAGGTTTCTCTGGATTTACCTTCAGATTTTGCCTGTTGCTATGGAAACAACTAGCAGACGAAATCAGCAAATAAAGTCATTCAGATAGACAATGTGTGAGTGTGAGTATGTGTGCGTATAGGAGTTAGAGTGTGTGTTATGAATGAGTATATATGTATACGTACATAGACACAGCTTCATACATGTGTACAAGAGCACGCACACATATATACACATACATAAATATATACACATACATAAATATATACACATAC
>NW_026407630.1:0-263 GCF_001194135.2 Octopus bimaculoides | reverse complement strand
CCTTTCCGGAGTGATTATTGGATGACATTTTGAAATGGGGTTACATGCCCTAACCTCTAGGTTATAATATAATGTTTGTAGGCTTTTTGGGTGCCTGGTATTTTTAAGGGTTTTTTGACATATATCTTTTTTATATTTTTGCATGTCCCACATGCTATACCTTCATTTATGTATTTTTTATTATTACTATTATTATTTTTTTTCCTGCTGCATCCTTATTTGTATTTTTATTTTTATTTTTATTTATATTTTGATTTCAATTT
>NW_026407629.1:0-626 GCF_001194135.2 Octopus bimaculoides | reverse complement strand
GGGGTGGGCATGGGTGGGGAGGACGTTCGATATGATGACCTCAACCGTGAGAAATGCTCTAAGCCTGGGAAAATATAAGCAACACGTGAACTCTGTGTCTTAAAAGCGAGACTTGTTGCTCCTTCCACCTTACACACACATACATACATACACTCGCTCATACACACTCATACACACATTCACACACACACACACACACACTCTCTCATACACACACCCGCTCATACACACTCATACACACATTCACACACACACACACACACTCAACACATACAAACACACACACTCGCTCACACACACATACACACTCAACACATACACACTCGCTCACACACTCAACACATACATACACACACACACATACACACTTTCACACACACATTCAACACACACACATACACACTCAACACGGTTTTCCTTGGGGCCCAGCGGCAGCGTCCTCGTATCGTACAGAGCCAATTTATTTATTATCATTTATTGGGGAGGGGGGGTCTTGCCCTGCGGCCTAGCTGGGGCAACTGCCTTCAAGAATTCTTCGTTGAATATCTACACACACACACATATATATATATGTAATTTATATATATATATATATATACATATATATATATATACACACACACACA
>NW_026407627.1:0-222 GCF_001194135.2 Octopus bimaculoides | reverse complement strand
TATATACATACATACATTTATATATAAATATTCCTTACTATGACTCTCCATGTTCCAGCCATAAGGCTTCACTTCCACACATGCCAGCTTAATTTAATTCGTCCTTAGTCCAAAGACACCTGTTGTTAATGTCCTGTTGTTTGTATTTGTAATTCTGTACCATTTCTCCATTTTTTTTCATCCTTGTTTTCATATACATTCGCTTGCTTTCTTCCAAAGAAT
>NW_026407626.1:0-524 GCF_001194135.2 Octopus bimaculoides | reverse complement strand
ACATACATACATACATACCTATCCGACAATCTCTCTCTCTCTCTCTCTCTTTACGTATACGCACATATACACGCACACACATACACACAGACGTATATATAGGTATTTAAAAACCAGTTAGTCTGAATAACAAAAGAAAGTATTAAAATATTATGTACGTAAACATGACATCTGAATCGATAATACTGGTTAATCTCTTATATTCCAGCATTCCTAACTTACAAAGTAGAAGAAACAGAGTAAACAATAAAATAATTTTCAGTTTTGCTCCGTTATAAACCGCTCAACCAGGTCGTGTCTACTGTGTGAGAAAGATAAGCTTTCTCTCTATATATATATTGCTCAAATATCAATAAATTTTTTGGCAGCATCATCATATTTTCTCTCCAATATTCTGTCTCTTGTTTTATCTTCAACCTCACTTCCTCTGTCTCTCGAACACACACACACACACACAAAATCACTCCCAAACATACATACACATGTATATGTCTGTACATGTGCGTGAATAAATTTCAAGATAT
>NW_026407624.1:0-367 GCF_001194135.2 Octopus bimaculoides | reverse complement strand
TTATTCAGTTTTATTTCAAGATTTCTTGCCAGTGGAGAAAGAACCGGTTTCTAACCGAGATCCAAGGCTCCTTCATTGGAATTTTAACACCAACATGTTATTTATGTATATATCTATGCATGTATGTATGTATGTATGTATGTATGCATATACTTGCAGAATTGTATGTTTTGTTTTATGTATGTCTTCTCGTGCATATACTTGCATGTAAGTATGTCTGTCTGTATGTATGTAGGTATGTACGTATGTATGTATGTATGAATGTATGTATGAACGTATTTATGTCTGTATGTATGAATGTATGTAAGCATGCATGCTTGTATGTATGTATGTATGTATGTACGTATGTATGTATGCATGTATGTAT
>NW_026407623.1:0-637 GCF_001194135.2 Octopus bimaculoides | reverse complement strand
TCAAATTCAAAACAGAAAGAATTTGCGAAGCTGTTCAATAATGAAGAATTCGGCAATAAGAAGCCAACACAACTTCTTCGTAGGATGAACGAACTTCTTGGGGATCAACAAATAGAAGAATCTTACCTCAAAGAGGTTTTCTTTACTAAATTGCCCTACAAGACACAAACCTTGCTTTCGGCAGTGAAAAATCAAAACTCTCTTCAACAATTGGCAGATTTAGCGGATGGCATTTTGGAATTGTCATCTAGAGAGTCTGTAAATGCAATTCTTTCAATCTCTAATGAAATACAAGCATTGAAGGAGAGTTATGAAAAACAATTTGAGTTATTGACGAAGAAAATTGAAAGTCTTCAGTTCGAAAGAGACAATCACTCAAATACAAGAAACACAAGACGGCGAAGGAGATCGAAAAATCCCAAAAGAAACGCCATATGCTGGTACCATTCAAAGTTTGGTGAAAAATCTTATCGCTGTGTGAAACCATGTTCATTTAATTTTTTGACAAAAAGAAAGTCGGGAAACTTTTCAACCACAAATTAGATGCGACAAAATCTGTGGATAGCTTAAATAAGAGCGCGTATTTATCGTTTTTGACATGAACTCTAAAGAAAGGTTTTTGGTTGATACAGGAGCA
>NW_026407622.1:0-480 GCF_001194135.2 Octopus bimaculoides | reverse complement strand
TGTATGTATGTATGCATATATGTATGTATGCATGTATGTATGCATGTATGCATGTATGTGTGAATGTGTGAATGTATATATGCATGTATGTATCCATGCATCAATGTATGCATGCATGTAATTATGTACGTGTGTATATGTGTGTATGTATGTATGCGTGTATGTACGCATGAGTGTATGTATGTATTTGTGTACGCATACATGTATGTGTGTATGTATGTATGTGTGTGTATGTGTGTCTATCGCTTAGGATAAGTATAGCAATAGCAAAAACATTTGGATGGAAGTTCATAAATTCTTTACACCTGCGCAGGCGCACGCACACATATATTCTTTTATTCTTTTATTTGCTTCAATCATTTGACTGTGGCCATGCTGGAACACCGCCTGTAGTCGAGCAAATCAACTCCAGGAGCTATTCTTTGTAAGCCTAGTACTTATTCTATCATTCTTTTTGCCGAACTGCTAAGTTATAGGGAC
>NW_026407621.1:1475-1900 GCF_001194135.2 Octopus bimaculoides | reverse complement strand
CATCCTTCATTCTAATTACATGCCCAGTCCATCTCATTTGGTCCAGGATAATATGTTTCTCAATTGAGCTACAGTGCACTCTGCGCAAAACCTCTGTATCTGCTACGAAACTCTTCCATTTTACTCCTAGGATGCGTCTTAGACACTTTTGATGAAACCTTTCTAGCATCTTTACATGACGCTTGTAAGTGGTCCATGTTTCGCCTGAATAAAGAAGTGCAGTCAATACACACGCTTTGTAGATGCTGATTTTCGTCTGCAGGGAGATATCTCTATCAGCCCATACTCACTTTTCAAGCTTTCCAAATGCAGCACTTCCCTTCGCTATTCGATAGTATATTTCTGCATCAAGACCACCATCCCTTGACAGTGTGGTTCCAAGGTAAACAAAGGTGTCAATGACTTCTAATCTTGTTCCGTTCACA
>NW_026407621.1:0-796 GCF_001194135.2 Octopus bimaculoides | reverse complement strand
GTTGTTGACTGGTTGAAAGCTATTAATAAAGCGAGATTCACACAGTTCAATATTGTCGATTTTTTCGTCTAAATTCAAGAACTGAACTTTTCGGATCATGTCCACATGTGGCTAAATATTTGCTACGTTTTTGGTCCCCTCGAGATTACTGAAAGGACTTGCTTTCTAATTTGTGTCTATGTACAAGCTTTTTATCTCTCTATACTTTTTACTTATATTTCTTATATATTTTTTTACATATTTATAGAGATATTGTTTTATATATTTTTTACACATAGTTTTTCTGAATTCTCCATTCCACCCTGCTTTTTTCTGTGCGTCTATAGACGTGTACATGGAACCTGTTGTGCACGCTTGTGGATGCGTGCATGTGTGTGTGCAAGCGAGAATGTGCGCATATAGATGCATTTTGCCCTTATAGCTTTTTCACATCTTTTTACACTTTTTCTATATTTTGCCTTTAGCTGTTTTTTCTTGGGCATGTGCATATATTGACATGTATATGAACCTATTTTGCGTGCGTGTGAGCGTGTATATATATATATATATAACCCACACCCCACCTGTGCTTTCCCCAGTCTCGCCTCCCCCACCTCCCAACACCATACCACAGAACACATCACATCACCATGCACACACCAGCACTGACCAATTCCTATCCCCACATTTTCACACCTTCACACACACACACACACGCATACGTTAAGATCACCAGCAATCACTCACACACACGCACCTTCATTTTTGGATCACTACTACTTTGTTATCTCCCCTTCTTCTTAACTCTCCTGTGTGA
>NW_026407620.1:0-238 GCF_001194135.2 Octopus bimaculoides | reverse complement strand
TATATATATACATATATGTATGTATGTATATATATATATATATATATAGCGTGTGTGTGTGCGTGTGCGTGTATATGTGTATGTATGTGTGTGTGTATGTGTGTGTGTATGTGTGTACGTGAGTGTGTCTATGTGTGTGCTCGTGTGTGCGTGTGTATATATATATGTGTGTGTGTATGCATGTGTACATATATGTGTATAAATATGTATCCATATATATTCTTTTATTCTTTTATTT
>NW_026407619.1:0-512 GCF_001194135.2 Octopus bimaculoides | reverse complement strand
GTGTGTGTGTGTGTGTGTGCGCGCGTCAGTGTATCCGTGCTTGTCTGAATGTATCTGCTATAAGTGTAAACAATTTTAAATCTTTACATTTAACATTTGTGAAGTAAAATCGATGAAGCATTTCTTATTAAAAATAACAAGGTTTTCTTTTCCTTTAAAATGTATATTGTTGTACACAGGTTATATAGTTCAGTTGTTCTGTTAGAGCTTGTTATCAACAAATAAATCCATTAAGTTTTTATAGATTTTCCACTAGGATTCAAAACAAGATATTTATAAATGATGTTCAGTTTATTTAAGGAGAAATTGAAAGATGCATGTGTTATTATGTCTGCGTATGTGAATGTGTTTGTATGTGTGAGCGCTTTCTATTAACTTTTATACATTCATACAGATGTGTATGTACGAATACCGCCTCTGTATACTATATATCTATGCATATATATAGAGAGAAATATATAAATATATATATATATATATATATATATACTACATATATACGCACACACATA
>NW_026407618.1:0-217 GCF_001194135.2 Octopus bimaculoides | reverse complement strand
ATATATATATATATATATATACTTATATATATGTGTGTGTATGTGTGCATGTGTGTATGTATATCTGTGTGTGAGTATATTTATATATGTGTGTGTGTGTTTATACATGTGTGTGTGCATGAATATGTACGTATGTATGTATAAACACAATTTCCTGTGTTTGTTTGTTTTATTTATCCTGTTACTGATTGATCTTCACACTGACGTCTCCCCCCCA
>NW_026407617.1:0-662 GCF_001194135.2 Octopus bimaculoides | reverse complement strand
GCCGCTCGTGCAGCAGCAGTTGAGGAAGTATCAGCAGTTCGTCGTACTTTACGCTGGGGTTCAGTCTCTGCAGCTTGTGCAGCAGCAGTTGAGGCAGCATCAGCAGTTCGTCGAAGTGTACGCTGGTGTTGAGTTTCTGCAGCTCGAGCAGCAGCAGTTGAGGCAGCATTAGCAGTTCGTCGAAGTGTACGCTGGTGATCTGTTTAGATTGCTCTTGAAGTGGCTGTACGTTCAGCATTTTGTGATCGTCTAATGTCAGTTTCCAATGACGATTCATTTGCCCTTCTTGCTGATAATGTTACACCTTTCGCAGTTTTGCGTCCAATTGAAGAAGTCTTTCTTCCGGGCATGATGAAATGCAGTGAGTACACTGTGAAGTATGAAATATTAATGGAATGGTTATTATGTAAGTGTAGATAAGTTGCAAACTTGCAAATGCTGCGGTAATAATGAAGTGGTATTAGAACGGATAGCAGTTAAGTGGTGCTATAGTCGTGTTGGGTCCTTAGAACTGTCGTTAGGGTAGGAAGGTTAGAGTTGAATTGGATGACAATATATTTGACTTTACACATGTCTCATTCAAATTTTACACATGCCTTACTTAGCGTCCCTGTTGTGTTTTAATCAAAAATAATTTCTAACTTATGGCATACTTCCAGTCC
>NW_026407616.1:0-298 GCF_001194135.2 Octopus bimaculoides | reverse complement strand
GATCGGATCAACTGGAACCCTCGACGTCGTAAGCGACAGGGTGCCAACAATCAAATCATGTTAATTTATGTTCAAAACACCAGTTTATAATGACAAAGTTTTATACTAAATTCTTCATTTTCGAATTTAATTATAACAAAGTCAGTGTATTTCAACAGAAACATGGTAAGGAAATGGTTGAAGTGAATCTTAGGTAAAATTTTTCAATAGAATTGCATGTTAACATATCCTTTGCAACAACTTAATAATACTCTCTTTTACTCTTTTGCTTGTTTCAGTCATTTGACTGCGGCCATGC
>NW_026407615.1:0-294 GCF_001194135.2 Octopus bimaculoides | reverse complement strand
ACTACTACTACTACTACTACTACTACTACTACTACTACTACTACGTCTACGACTACTACTACTACTACTTTTATAATAACAGAAATAATAATTATCGGCGCATGTTTTGTTGTCATGAGAGTAATGAATGAGAAATCTTACAAAGCAGAAAATTGGGAGAGATTTATATTCAGTGTAAAGGAAGGAAACAACATTTGTGGAAATAACGTAGTATACATATAAATCATTTTACGTTAGTTCACTATAGTTAGATGCGCTCTCTCTCGCTCTCTCTCTCTCTCTCTCTCTCTCTCT
>NW_026407614.1:0-248 GCF_001194135.2 Octopus bimaculoides | reverse complement strand
TAAAGTAATGTTTTTAATCCACTGGTCAGCTAGCAGCATATAGTAGAGCAGCTTGTACAGTTGACTGATGCGAATAGCTGTTGCCTCCACATGTAGTGTGTCAGTAGATTCCCAGCTGATGAACAAGATGCTAGCTTCTCTTCTCAATCATCATCAGCAGAGAAGAGAGATAACGACAGAGAATTAGAAATGTAATCATAGAATTGTCTCTTCTCAGTTATCTTTTATTATAATGTTGTAATGTCTAT
>NW_026407613.1:0-494 GCF_001194135.2 Octopus bimaculoides | reverse complement strand
ATGTATCTCCTTTCTCTCACTCTTTCTCTCACACACACATACACACATACTTACACTCATACATACATACACTCCAACACAATACAAGTACATATATTTCATTCGAAGCACGACTTTCTGTTTTACAAAATTATGTTAGTTTATTTTCTATTCTGAACTTTTTGATATATAATAGAGATTGTTTGAAACTTTATGCATATCTCTTTCAGTCGATGGCACAAGATTACAAGATGTCTAACTATACATGGTCATGTGGTTAAGAACTTAGGTTCACACTCATAATTCATTCGAGCATGACAGCCAGAGATATACATTGGAACATGCAATATGCTAACGTACAAACAAATAACAAATAACAACACCTTCTTCGTGGTTGTGTGGTAAGTAGCTAGCTTACCAACCACATGGTCCGAAGTTCAGTCCCACTGCGTGGCACCTTGGACGAGTGTCTTCTACTATGGCCTCGGGCCAACCAAAGCCTTGTGAGTGGATTT
>NW_026407612.1:600-714 GCF_001194135.2 Octopus bimaculoides | reverse complement strand
CATATATATATATATACATATATAACATATATATATATATACATATATACATAACATATATATATAGATACATATATACATATATATATATACATATACATATATATATAACAT
>NW_026407612.1:307-423 GCF_001194135.2 Octopus bimaculoides | reverse complement strand
TATATATATATACATATACATATATATATAACATATATATATATATACATATATACATATACATATACATATATATATAACATATATATATATACATATACATATATATATAACAT
>NW_026407612.1:0-286 GCF_001194135.2 Octopus bimaculoides | reverse complement strand
TATATACATATATACATATATACATATACATATATATATATATACATATAAATGAAAAATATGTGTGTAAATGTCTATTTATGTGTATGTGTATGTATGTATATACATGTGTGTGTATGTGTGTGTATTTGCTGTGAACTGCGCTGTCAACATGCGTAGATTCTATTCGTTTATCATTGCACTTAGCATTGATATTCTTATTCTTTTCATTATAATCTTCATAATTGCCACCATCACCATCATCATCATTGTGATTACCAACACCAACACCTCCGCCATTCTAATT
>NW_026407611.1:0-210 GCF_001194135.2 Octopus bimaculoides | reverse complement strand
TGTGTGTGTGTGTGTGTGTGTGTGTGTGTGTGTGCAGGTAAAGTAAGTATGTAAGAGGTATGTTTGCATGTTTTGTAAGTTTGTACGAAAGCTTGAGATATGTAAGTTGGCAGGGTTTCATTAAATAGCTAAGCCTTCACACACGTACACACACGTTTGTACTTGCTCCAATATTTCTCTATCTACGCACACACACACACACACACACAC
>NW_026407610.1:0-377 GCF_001194135.2 Octopus bimaculoides | reverse complement strand
AGAAACAGGAAGTAAGATTGAGAGAAAGTTGTGGTGAAAGAGTACATCAGAGTTCGCCACCATCCCATGCCGGAGCCTCGTGAAGCGTTAGGTGTTTTCGCTCAATAAACACTCACAACACCCGGTCTGGGAATCGAAACTGCGATCCTATGACCGCGAGTCCGCTGCCCTAACCACTGGGCCAATGCGCTTCCACTCAAACAACAGATTAGACTGTCGGAAAAGAAAAAATCCTAAAATCAGGTTGCAACAAGTAACATTAGATGCCAAGAACCCTTCTAAGTATCCTAGCTGTCCCCAATAACACTGTTTTATGCCTATTTCCTGTATCCATCCGTTCAAATCGTTAAGGGTAGTTCCCACTGCACCTATAACTA
>NW_026407609.1:0-813 GCF_001194135.2 Octopus bimaculoides | reverse complement strand
TGTGTTTACGTCCTCGTAACTTAACGGTGCGGCAAGAGACCGATAGAATAAGTACTAGGCTAACAAAGAATACGTCCTGGTGCCAATTTGTTCAACTAAAGTGGTGCTCGTGCATGGCTGCAGTCAAATGATTGAAACAAGTAAAAGAATAAAAGAATATATACACATTTATTTTTTTTATTTTTCTATTTCTTTTTCAAATTCTGAAATATTTGTATTTTCTGGGGTTTCTTTTTTTTACCTTCATACTGCTGACACGAAACCCTCATCTCAGCTGTTGTAAATTTTGGTTGCAATGCTGATTCATGATTCTCAGTAACACTAACGAGATCTCTAATGAAGTCAGCCTGTGAAAGACGAATTATCCCACAAATGCCTTTCATGATCGTAAAACCATCTTTGAAGAAGACAACTTGAATTTTTCTCGTTGCATACTTTTGTGGTGGTTAAAGACGCAGAGATGGCATAAAGGGATTAGCAAAGGGGAGGGGGGGGAAATGAGATAGTTATTGAGAAAGAAAAGAAGAAAAGATAGAAGAAAGAGAAGAAGAAAAGAAATAGATAGGAGACATGTATTAAGTATTGATTGATTCCTGCTGAGTCCCTCATTCTCGACGAAATTTCCTATCGTGTTTTACAGGCTTTAAGAAAGCTCGAAGGATTAATACTTGACGATATATATTGATCTAGATAGTCTATCTATATGATACATACAGAAATACATGCATATATGTATTTATTTATATAAACATATATATAAACATACATTCATACACACACATATAGCCATAGAGAATATATATATATACACAC
>NW_026407608.1:0-410 GCF_001194135.2 Octopus bimaculoides | reverse complement strand
TATATACACAATGACCTTCTTTCACTTTCTTTCCACTAATTCCTCTTACAATGCTTTAATCGGTCCGAGGCTATAGTAAAAGACACTTGCCTAAGGTTCCGCGTGATATAAATGAATCCGGAGTCATGATTGTGAAGCAAATTTCTTATCACACAGCCACAATATAGATAGATAGAGAGAGAGAAAGAGGGAGAGAGAGATAGGTAGAGAGAGAGTGAGAGAGAAGAGAGAAGAGAGAGAGAGTGAGGTGTGACACTATATGTAATACCTGTTTTGAGCGACAAAATTGATACGTGACAAATAAAATTGAACATATATTTTTAATCCTTTCCTTTTCTCTTTTTCTCTCTCTTTTTTTTTTCTTACTTGTTTCAGTCTTTTGACTGTGGCCATGCTGGAGCACCGCCTTT
>NW_026407607.1:0-281 GCF_001194135.2 Octopus bimaculoides | reverse complement strand
TGTTTTGTATACATTTGTTTCTGTATATTTCTCATTTATTTTCAATCGTTATATCTCATTTTCTGTTGGTCATTTCATTTATGTCGATAATATGTAGTACTAACGATTTTAACACAATCTCAGGTGCCGGGCAGTGTGGGTTAACTGTTCGAATATTGCTTTATTTCCAAAACAATATTTTATTTGAAATAAAGACACACGTTTGTTAAATTCTCACGGTGTCTTGCACAGTAACACTTACATCATAATATGCATGACAAAGGCTCTGGCTCATCTATTGT
>NW_026407606.1:278-1298 GCF_001194135.2 Octopus bimaculoides | reverse complement strand
TTGCTCTTGTTTTTGTTCTTGTTCTTGCTTTTGTTCTTGTTCTTGCTTTTTTTCTTGTTCTTTCTTTTGTTCTTGTTTTCGTTTTTGTTCTTGTTCTTGTTTTTGTTCTTGTGTTTGTTCTAGTTCTTGTTCTTGTCCTTGTTCTTGTTCACGTTCTTCTTCTTGTTCTTGCTTTTGTTTTTGTTCTTGTTTTTGTTCTTGTGTTTGTACTTGTTCTTGTTCTTGTCTTTGTTCTTGTTCAGGTTCTTCTTGTTCTTGCTTTTGTTTTTGTTCCTGGTTTTGTTCTTGTTTTTGTTTTTGGTCTTGCTCTTGTTTTTGTTTTTGTTCTTGCTTTTGTTCTTGTTCTCGTTCTTGTTCTTGTTCTTGCTTTTGTTCTTGTTTTTGTTTTTGTTTTTGTTTTTGTTTTTGTTCTTGTTCTTGTGTTTGTTCTAGTTCTTGTTCTTGTCCTTGTTCTTGTTCACGTTCTTGTTCTTGTTCTAGCTTTTGTTTTTGTTCTTGTTTTTGTTATCGTTTTTGTTCTTTTTCTTGTTCTTGTTCTTGTTCTTGCATTTGTTCGTGTTTTTTTTGTTTTTGTTCTTGTTTTTGTTCTTGTGTTTGTTTTTGTTCTTGTTCTCGTCCTTGTTTTTGTTCACGTTCTTGTTCTTGTTCTTGCTTTTGTTCTTGTTTTTGTTTTTGTTTTTGTTTTTGTTTTTGTTCTTGTTATTGTGTTTGTTCTAGTTCTTGTTCTTGTCCTTGTTCTTGTTCACGTTCTTGTTCTTGTTCTAGCTTTTGTTTTTGTTCTTGTCTTTGTTATCGTTTTTGTTCTTTTTCTTGTTCTTGTTCTTGTTCTTGTTCTTGCATTTGTTCGTGGTTTTTTTTGTTTTTGTTCTTGTTTTTGTTCATGTGTTTGTTCTTGTTCTTGTTCTTGTCCTTGTTTTTGTTCACGTTCTTCTTCTTGTTCTTGCTTTTGTTTTTTTCTTGTTTTTGTTCTTGTTTTTGTTCTTGGTCTTGCTCTTGTTTTTGTTCTTGTTCTTGCTTTTG
>NW_026407606.1:0-268 GCF_001194135.2 Octopus bimaculoides | reverse complement strand
TTCTTGTCCTTGTTTTTGTTCACGTTCTTCTTCTTGTTCTTGCTTTTGTTTTTTTCTTGTTTTTGTTCTTGTTTTTGTTCTTGGTCTTGCTCTTGTTTTTGTTCTTGTTCTTGCTTTTGTTCTTGTTCTTGTTCTAGTTCTTGTTCTTGTCCTTGTTCTTATTCACGTTCTCTTTCTTGTTATTGCTTTTGTTTTTGTTCTTGTTTTTGTTCCTGTTCTTGTTTTTGTTCTTGTTCTTGTTTTTGTTCTTGGTCTTGCTCTTGTTTTT
>NW_026407605.1:0-661 GCF_001194135.2 Octopus bimaculoides | reverse complement strand
ATATATACAAAGCCAGGATTATCAATAATATTATCAACGTAAGCCTAACAGCCTTTTATTTTTTTTTCTTTACGATACCACTGGTACCACTTTACACTGCACGAAATCTTAGGTGAAGAAACATTTCTCTTTTTATCTTATTAGGATTATTTAATATTTTGCCGTTATCCAATCAAGCAAAGAAAGACCAATCAAGCAATATAAGACAATAGTTTGTAGTTTCATTAAAAACTGGCGGAAATCAAATTTGAAAAGCTGTATTGATGACGGCCGAGTACATTCATTAACCTGACTATCAATTTAAAGCCAATTGGCACGAAATGGTTAGAAGAAAAAATATTTTTCAAAGAGTTGTTAGTTACTGCGGCGAAACTAATAGCAATAACAATAGGAATCGATAATATATTAGATGATGGTGATTGTGTGAAGAGAAAAACAAAGTAGTAGAAATTGCAGAGAGGAATAGAATCTTTAGCAATAATTCAACATCAACTTATATCAGCGAATTACTGCTTTGCTTAGAAGGTAGCGAAAACTAGGACAACAATTTGCGTAGTTATATGTAGATATGTGTGTGAGTGTCTATACACGTATTTAGGTGTGTGTAGATACATATGTGTATGTGTGAGCACATATTTATCTGAATATATGTATACCTATG
>NW_026407604.1:0-237 GCF_001194135.2 Octopus bimaculoides | reverse complement strand
GCGAGTCCGCTGCCCTAACCACTGGGCCATTGCGCCTCCACACATAGACATTAATATATCCATAAACTTTTTCTTTATTTCCTTCCTTTACCAATTTACCATTCTGATTTCCATCCTTGCGAACATATAAGAAAATAGTATTCTTATGTACAACATAATTTATTACATATCGTTAACACCTTGTAGTAATTTTTTTTTTTTTTGGAAAAAGGCCAATAATTTTGAGAGGAGGGTACA
>NW_026407603.1:0-208 GCF_001194135.2 Octopus bimaculoides | reverse complement strand
GACACTAAATGATGATGATGATAATTCCTGGGCCTTCATCAGGATAATGTCATTTTGATGTGTGTTGCTGTGTCTTTATAGAAGACAGAATCAATGTGATTGGTCTACACATTACTGCTAGAATTTGAATTTTGACCTTTAGATTTCTATACAGTTAGTCAAATATTTATTAGCATGCAGACAACATACAGTACTCACAAACAAAACT
>NW_026407602.1:0-213 GCF_001194135.2 Octopus bimaculoides | reverse complement strand
CGCCTTTGAGCCAGATGTTTCTATCATCCTCAATGCTTGTTCTTGCTGCACCATTCATTCACTTTTTTGAGCCAGATATAGTGGCTTGCTTTCTAAGAAACTTCTGGCAATTGTCAGTCAACAGTTTTTTTTCTTCTCTGCTTTGTGGCTAACTCTAAGCTCTTGAATATCAAGTGAACCCTGTTTCTTACAAATCATCTAACAACACCTATC
>NW_026407601.1:0-360 GCF_001194135.2 Octopus bimaculoides | reverse complement strand
GTGATAATTCTACCACAGATTAACATTTCCTCAATCTGTGACTGCTCCCCTCATTTTGAATCCCTCATCAAATAAAATATTATCATCAATTTTTCAATAGGTGATTAAGTCACGTTATTTCCTACTAGCTTACTTGCTTTTAAGGTCGACTGTTGCCAGAATTGCATGTGTGGAGAGAGGCAAATTTCCTTTTCGCATTAATCAATATTCTGTATATTTTCACCAAAAGTAATCTATTTACATTTGCTATTCGATTTGACAGACACGCAAAAGGAATGGAAGAAGGTATGTTTTTTTTATTCTTGGTTTTCATATTTTGCTGTGTTAATATTGCTGTGGAATAACTTACAATGCTTGAAA
>NW_026407600.1:0-211 GCF_001194135.2 Octopus bimaculoides | reverse complement strand
GCTTATCCCAGCGGCCGTGGTAGTTCGTACAAGTCGTACAAAGTGATAAAATTACCAGTGCTTGTATGCTCCACGAGACCGTATGATATATCCTCTCGAAGTAAATAATGCACTATTCTCTGTTCTTAGGAAACCTTTACGTTAAGTACGAGATCAAGATTGCCGTTTTGTTTTAATACTACCTTTGCCGCTCTTAATCATTTTTAATATG
>NW_026407599.1:0-391 GCF_001194135.2 Octopus bimaculoides | reverse complement strand
CGGTTACGACGACGTGGGTTCCAGTTGATCCGATCAACGGAACAGCCTGCACGTTAAAGTGACGTGAAAGTGGCTGAGCACTCCACAGACACGTGTACCCTTAACGTAGTTCTCGGGGAGATTCAGCGTGAAACAGTATGACAAGGCTGACCCTTTGAATTACAGAAACAGGAAGTAAGAGTGAGAGAAAGTTGTGGTGAAAGAGTACAGTAGGGTTTGCCGGAGCCTCGTGGGGCTTTAGATGTTTTTGCTCAATAAACACACACAAAGCCCGGTCTAAGAATTGAAACCGCGATCGTACGACCGCGAGTCCGCTGCCTTAACCACTGGGCTATTGCTCCACCACTGTATATATATTTATATATATATATATATATATACATACATATAT
>NW_026407598.1:0-225 GCF_001194135.2 Octopus bimaculoides | reverse complement strand
CATAATATGCTTGCATATGTATGCCCATGGTTAAACATGGGTAATATACCAGTAGTAAAATGGATACTTTTATCCCTTACAGGGTTATTTTAACCTCTAGCTCATCTAACTTATAATTTAATATATAAATATAATTTAGTATATAAATATAATTTAATATATAGATATAATTTAATATATAAGTAAGCAGGGGGGCTCTGAAAGGGGTCTCAGGGAGTAGTGTCC
>NW_026407597.1:0-411 GCF_001194135.2 Octopus bimaculoides | reverse complement strand
AATAGCAAATTGTTTCTCTAGGGATCAAGGATTCCTCTATTGTTTATCTCTAAAGGACAGAGGAAAACAGGAAATCCTATGGTAACCCTTAGGAATTTCTCTCCGTGCTGTCACACAAGTGTTCTCATTAACCGCTCCACTCAAGACATAGAAGACGAGCATCTACCAGGGAGTTAGAGTAGCCTCAAAGAAGGTTGTAGGTCAGCTGACATGATCTTTGCAGCACATCAACGTCAGGATGTATAGATACAAATTCACGTCTTGCTATCCAAGGTCCCAGATCAATTTATATCAAGGGAAGCCACTCAAAAGACAGCAGCAGTGTCGAACTCCCCAAAAGTCAATCTCATAAGATTGGCCATTGAAAAGGTGATTATACAGGCGGTGGTCCAGCACGGCTACAGTCTTAGG
>NW_026407596.1:0-223 GCF_001194135.2 Octopus bimaculoides | reverse complement strand
TATATATATATATATACATACACACACGCACACATATATATATATATACACACATATATATATATATACATATACATGATGCGCATATCTTCACATAATCACATTTATATAGTAAGACACACATGCACACACACTCAGACACACACATATATGTATATATGTATATGTGTGTGTTTATGTATGTATGTATGTATGTATGTATGTATGAATGTGTATGTGTGTA
>NW_026407595.1:0-309 GCF_001194135.2 Octopus bimaculoides | reverse complement strand
GCAGGCTTAGATTATTATTGAGCATTAGGTAGATAATGGAATTTTTGCATTCGATAAAGAATAGAGAACGTTTATGTCTAATGCAAGGTGAAATGTGTTCATACTAGTGTATAATTAAAATGATAATTTAAAAAGGTTAATAAAAATAGTATCATATAATGCAAACGTTTCATTTAATAGTAGAGTACTTAGGCAAAAATAGAGGCATTGCCATGGGAGTAATTATTGTCCTTGTTTTAACCGACTTGTACTTTCTTAGAAATTTATAAAAAAAAGACATTAAGTCTAGTTAGGCAGCTTAGTGCCTGT
>NW_026407594.1:1689-8128 GCF_001194135.2 Octopus bimaculoides | reverse complement strand
ACTGAAGTAATTAATAGATGAAATAGATGAAATAGAGGTACATGGATGATATATATAACCCGAGGCTATAGTACAGGGGGTCGGCGAACTGGGGTAAAATACCCCAAGTGGGATAAAGGTGAAATTCTTGGAGATAATGAGGACTCATTAGACATAAGTAAAATTAGACAAAAAACGAGTTCCTTGTTACGACTGAAAGATCTTTTCTGGCTTGAGGAAGCAGATAGAAAGTTGCTACCTTTGCAAACAAAGATTTTCCACTCTAATGAACATAAAAACAAGCAGAGTAATCGATTGGACCCCGAAGATTGTATCCAAGTTTCTCTGGCATCAAAATACCCCAGTTTTGATGTAATTGTAACAAAAATGGAACATCATTTCTCCAAAGCCTGAAGTAAAAAATTTTCTAGAAAAATCCTTGTTTCATAATGAGGATATTAATTTATTTTATTGCATTTGTTTTATACTTTTTATATTCATAATTGTATTCTCCATATAAATAGATTTAATAAACCTTTTGAATTCAAAGAATCTATGATTTTCTTTCTTTCAAATCAAGGGGGTAACTTCGGCGTAAATAAATATACCCCTGTTATAGTAGAAGACACATGCCCAAAATGCCATGCAATGGGATTGAGTCCAGAACAATGTGGTTAAATAACAAGCTTCTTACTACACAGCCACATATATATAGGGTATTCAGATGAAAATAGGTACCGCGTTATGATGTACTCTGTCTACTATACCCTGTCTACATAGTATTTACTGTACCCTGTCTACATAGTATTTACTGTACCCTGTCTACAAAGCATTCATTCTGACCCTTCCGTACCCAAGCGTCATCTACGTACAACCTAGACATTTTACATTAATTTTGTACTAATTCTGAGAAGAAAGGCCTCAGAAATATTCCCTCTCCCTCTCTTTTCATTATATCGTTCATTTTCCCCACAAGCTGAACTTGTTATTGCTCTGACGTGTTCGATACAGTCAAAGTCATTAGCTATAGCCATAAACTAGAACATATCGCGAATCAGATCATTTATGAAATCGTCATCAAGTCTCAATTAATGAGACATGATGACGACCTAATAAATTATCATACTCTCCACTCCCTCCCTCCAACCCACCCCCAAAAATTATGAAATAAAACAAAGTAGTGTACACATCAAGTTATCATGAAACCCAGTCCCCAGTAACTGCAAGGACACCAATGTTAAAGACCGACTTTCAAGACTTATGCAAACATGAATTATATCGTTCACATGGCAAAATCAATGTGCAATTTCTAGCAGGAAGCAAAAGTATGTTAGATGTTATTTCTCTCTCTTCACTGAAACAAGATTTTAATGGTAATCCTTTCATGTTATTATACATAATTGCATCCTCGATATAACATTTAACTTGTCAAAGCCTTATGCTATATAACGTCCACAGTATTGCGCATAATGTATTACTTAGGCTTCTCTCCTCTATGCTTCGCTTAGAAGTTGCAGATAATTCTTGTCACGTGGATGACATGCAAATAGTTCTTGCTTTCTGAACTTCCGCTTAGTGAGTTTATATCTTTACAAAAAATTTATAAAGATATGAAAAAAAAAAGAACAATTATTTTATTTTACATAAATTTTTATTTTTAGTAAATTTGTACGTAACTACAAGATGCCGTGTTAACGTTCGCTTGCTAATAACAGTACGTTGAACTGAAGCAAATACGATAATGCCGAGTAAGGGAGGCTGATGGCTTGCTTATACTCGTCAACCTAATGTGGCCCTTGGCTCAGTTGACAGGCATATTCGTCTTGTGGTACATGGTTTTTTGGGGACGCGCAATACTGTGGACGTTATATAGCATAAGGCTTTGACAAGTTAAATGTTATATCGAGGATGCAATTATGTATAATAACATGAAAGGATTACCATTAAAATCTTGTTTCAGTGAAGAGAGAGAAATAACATCTAACATAGGCGCTGCGTCCCCAAAAAACCATGTACCACAAGACGAATATGCCTGTCAACTGAGCCAAGGGCCACATTAGGTTGACGAGTATAAGCAAGCCATCAGCCTCCCTTACTCGGCATTATCGTATTTGCTTCAGTTCAACGTACTGTTATTAGCAAGCGAACGTTAACACGGCATCTTAGCTTTTCTTTCGTTTATGTTCATTTCATTTATTTTGCAAAAATTTATGATAGAAATTTAATTATCGAAACCAAATTCACGATTATTATAACCAGGGCTGGATTTATAAAGGACAATTATCCTGGACCTCTGGTAGATACTGGAGGCCCTCTGCTATGAAGGGTATGTAGCACTCAATGCAGGAAGCCCACCACCACCACCACCACCTCCCAGCAATCAGGCATGAAGAGGCTCTCTTTCAATATACAAAGACATCTTGATTTTTTAAAAAACGTAATGAATTCTCTTTTATGATAAATATCCATAGATTTTGCTACTTTAGAGACACTAATTCAAACGCGTATCAGCATATCACGATCCACTGAGTTGATCGCTGTTTTTATTCAATGTTTAAGGTCATCGGGGTTAATGGGTAGCGGTGGACCATAAACGCGATCTTTTACATATCCCCACAAGAAAAAATCACGGCGAGGTGTGGGGATCACGCAGGCCAAGCCCAAAGAGCGTCTGGGAGGAATTCTCTTATCGCATTCATGTTGCCCGTATTGCAGGTGGTGGCCACACTGAAAACTTGTAAGACAGGAAATAAAGGTTGATTGTGAGTAAATACTTGTGACTTAGCTGGAGTTTTCTATTGCTTTTCCTTATTAAAATACTGCGTAATGAAATCGGTTCGTTCTTTTTGAATAACCCTGTAAAATTACATCTCTCAACATCTAAAAGCATTTGTTTTTTTTGTGGGGGTGGGGGTGGGGAGTTAGAATCATTGCATATGTGTTCAAATGTTTTTCAGTTAATCGAACCTTTTTTCTTTCGTATTTTTCCTATATTTTCCGTCATTCTGTCAAACACTTGGAATTACTACATGGAAGTGGGGCAAAGCTGGTAACTGGGTCAAAATGAGTAATTTCCGATTTCTTGATATTGTTTCCCTACCTGTTTTCAACCATTACACTACAAGTATCGCGTTTCCATTTTGTATCATCGCATCGTCTTTGGGAATAAAAATTGGTCAGTATAATTGTAATCGTTGTTGAAGTTGAGAGAGTTTGAAACATAGGTAACAGGTACTTTTTCCTCAAGAAATTTTCCCTCAACTTTGACCCAATTGTAATTGAGGTAGCTAAGAAAATATCTGGATAATTTTTTATGCTTAACCATCAGTATTCTTTTCTCTGTTGGATTCTACACCAATTTTTTTCCCACACTAATATCTAATTTGATAATCTTCAAGTTTTTAAAAAATAAAACGTCTTAATTGGGGCAAAATGAATAATGACTAATTTTAATAATTACTTCTTTTTAACTGCATGGTGCATAAAGATATATGGAAGAATGTCACTCCAGCAGAAGCTATAGGGTATATTTTATGTTGACTTTTTAGATGTAGTCGAACTTCGTTCATTTCATATCATGTGTTATTTTTCCATAATCCTCTGACATTTGACCAAGATATTTAAAATTTTGTTACATTTCTGATCTTTCCGATGTCTAAGGATGGATGTTTATGTGTATGAATCTTTTTTCAAATGTTATTCTGGAGAATCGGAGAGGCAAATTTACCTTAACTTGTCTTACTCATTTTGCCCCGTCTAAATTTGTCTTTTATATGCACAAAGAGTACGGTGATAATTTTCTGAAATAGTGCTCTGAATATGTTAGCTTAAACTGCATTTAGAGAACGTCTTTACTTATAGTTTTTTTGGCAAGGTATTGAACGTTTGTAAAAGATATATTTTATTCAAAGTAAAAAATGCAGTAAATATTAATCATTGTGCCCCAGCTACTACTACTGGAAACTGGAAAAGCAAACTTTCGGAATAGCTATTTGAATTGCCCTATTTTTGTCGGGATTTTCCCTTTTCTTTTCACACTTTGCAAAACAATGAAGGGAAGCCATTTTAAAAGAAGAACTTTTAAAATCCAAGTCTTTTAAATGTTATCTTCACCCCAGTCCCTCAGGCACACACACACACACACACACACACACACACACTCATCGTGCCTTTGTAACGGCAACAACCAATAAAATGATTTTTTTTTTTATCTTTCTCGTAATTTTCTGTCATTTATCTTATTCTACATTCTGAAATATTTGTAGCTCGCATTAAGAGAAAAAGAATTCTTACCCCTCTTCCCTACTTCATTGTACTTTTCACAATAAAGGAAAAGTCTAACACCGCAAATGGATGTGTGAAAAACGAAATTTGAATTTTGAAAATTGTATCTTTAAAGCGACCTTTTAAATGGGTTTTGAGATTTAGATTTGCTAATTTTCCAAGATTTTAATTCCTGTGTACAAGGGGCCCACCGAACTTGAAGTGCACCAATCACCCCCTCTGGTTTAAATCCGGTCCTGACCATCTACCTTCCACTTTACAACTTCTCGATTAATGAGCAATATTAGGAACGAATTAACTTGTGCAATAGTCGAGAGCTTTGTGTAATTTAAGTGTTACAGGTAGTTACTCTGAGAGACTACTTCTTTGTGACTGGACTTGTGAATCCCAGATTGGCTTACGTAGTGAAATGTAGGTTCATAAAGTTTAGTCAAGAGCAGGGGTTACCAAACTTTTTTTACGATACGCCAGATAAGTGAGAAAATGACGTGCGCGGGTCGCGTAACCATTTTGCTCAATACAATACAGGGAATACACAAAAAATAAAGATAACCATATTTATTTACCAAAACGTTATCAAAGAAAACGACGTTAGCAAAAGATAGTTATATCGCATCCAATGCGCACATATCCGAATATCACAAGCTAAACAGCAAACAAGGTTAGTGAGATTTATAAAACTGGTGTTTAGCTTTTAAGATATCATTAACATTTGCTTTGGAGTTGCTACATCCAATCAAGAGAATTGCTTTCAAATGTTAATCAGTCAACATCGTTCGAAAATGCTCGGTCACAGACATAAGTTGTTTCAAACACTGAGGCCATACCAGAGGCAAACGAACTCTCATTGCAGGTACTTACACAAAAGGTACAGTACGACAGCGGGCCGTAGTTTGGTGAGCCCTGGATCATGGGATTGCTAACGATACTTCTTGAAGAAAAGAATAGAAGTTTAGAAAACTGTTATTCCTTTTGGTTTGGAAAAATCTACATAGCTTGGATTCTGAGAGAAAGAAATAAAGTGTTGTGTTGTCATTTGTGAATAATTAATTTGCATGTATTACGTAAGAGCAATGGGGGATGGTATTATGCCTGTAGGAGAAACAACTGCATTGGTAGAAACATGTGATATAAATTGAGGGTAAGAACTGGGTTGATAAACAGGTCTCGTGCACTGTTAGTAAATATCGGAAGCAGAGGAAAGCTGAGGTAGTTATGGCAAGAAGTGATGGGGCGGGTGGATTAGATGTCTGATTGATATAGGTGGTGGGTCTCCTAGACTGAAACTATAGCAGAGTCGAGAATAATGACAAAACATTGTATTTCACAGCTATACATCCCATGATAACATGGAAGGAAAAAAATAATAAAGCAGGTTTAAAACGACGACGACGATGATTGTAATGATGATGATAGCTATGGTGGTGGTGGTGGTGGTGGTGGTGGTGGTGGTGGTGGTGGCGGCGGCAGCGGCGGTGGTGGTGGTGGTGGCAGCGGCGGCGGCGTGGTGGTGATGGTGTCGGCGTCTTGTGGGGAGGTGATGGCGATAATGACTGTTTTATATCAGCTTTACAAAATTACACAATATTTCAAAGGTATCTATTTCATATGAGCTATATTAAGGCTTCAACATCTAAGTAAAACAGAAAAAGAGATAGATGGATAGATTAGATAGTGAGATAGATAGATAGATAGAGAGAGAGAGAGAGAGAGAGAGAGAGAGAGAGAGTGTGTGTGTGTGTGACAGAGTGTGGGTGAAAGGGAAAGCATGTACATGTGTGTGTGCGTAAATGTATGTTTGTATATATATATATGTGTGTGTGTGTGTGTGTATATATACATACTCACATATATACATACACATACACACATGCACACACACACACATAATTGTATCAAGGACAAATAATCCTTTAAGGGATGCTAGCATGTGACTCTCTTTTGGAAAAATTCTTCCCTGATGAAATATCCAGTTAACCAGTTTTAATACGAAAATTTAAATTAAATTAATTTGATTTAATCTAATATAATTTCTGTAATTGAACTAATTGGATATGGAAACGGCTGTAGGACTGGAATTCCATTATATAGATTTGAATATCTTTAAATAAACTGATGTCTGCATGTCAATTTCTCCATTTTCTTCCTTTTCTCATTCATGTATATATATATATAT
>NW_026407594.1:0-792 GCF_001194135.2 Octopus bimaculoides | reverse complement strand
GAGCACCGCCTTTAGTCGAGAAAATCGACTCCAGAACTTATTCATTGTAAGCCTAGTACTTATTCTATCGGTCTCTTTTTACCGAACCGCTAAGTTACGGGGACGTAAACACACCAGCATCGGTTGTCAAGCGATGGTGGGGGGACAAACACAGACACACAAACACACATACACATATATATATCTATACATATATACGACGGGCTTCTTTCAGTTTCCGTCTACCAAATCCACTCACAAGGCTTTGGTCGGCCCGAGGCTATAGTAGAAGACACTTGCCCAAGGTGCCACGCAGTGGGACTGAACCGGGAACCATGTGGTTGGTAAGCAAGCTACTTATTGCTTACTTTTTGTTTTATTTTATTTTACTTGTTACAAATGGTACAGTAGAGGTTGATTTGAGGGAGATCGGGTTGCTATTTCTAAAAACTCGAACGACCGCTTAGAAACTGCCCTCGATCCCGTGGCTGTACCAGAGTGCGTGTTGTCATCGTTGTTGTTGCTGTTTGTTGTTGTGTTTGTTGATGATGATGATGATGATGATGATGATGATGATGATGATGATGATGATGAGAGCGGCCAAACTTGCCTTTGATCTCTTCGAGATCGATAAAATAAAATACTAGTTAAATACTGGCGTCGTTGGTATCGACTAATCCACTCATGAGGTATAGCCGGGTTCTAAAGTTAGCGGGAGCGAGCACCTAAGAAAAGGCTCTGCTCTGACACAAATCAGACAATTTCGGATCTATTTCAAAACGAGGGCACCAGTTTTCATTTATGTTTTATGTA
>NW_026407593.1:0-370 GCF_001194135.2 Octopus bimaculoides | reverse complement strand
ATACAGATCTCTTTTTCGTCCTGGATACAACAATCCTATAACGAAGACTAGCAGAGTCAATTATATCCATTTACTTTTTCTATGTGATGCCTTAGAATGGATGCAATACTTTAACGACTGAAACCAGTAAAGGAAGGAAGGAGTCGAAATACTCTTAAAACATGCTTAAAATAACTTGATAAACTTTTTTCCTTGTTTTTCCCGGGTTGTCTCCCTTCGTCAGTGTAAGGGACATAACTCTGTACCGTTTTATGACTTTGGGGAAATTCGTTTGAAGCAACATTTAAAATGAGCATGTCTGTGTATGTGTGTAAGTATATATGTATGTATATACGGGTGTGTGGTGGGTATTTGAGGACGTTTGATTGAT
>NW_026407592.1:0-464 GCF_001194135.2 Octopus bimaculoides | reverse complement strand
TTACTTAAAATATTGCAACAAAGAATGCCAGTTCTTCTAATTTATCACTCCTTACAGTTCTCATCTTCTAGCTGTTCAGCTAATTTGTAAGCTTGTCTAATTAGTCACTTTTTTCTGTATTTAAGGTAGTAAATTAGCCAAGTTCTACTTAAATAAGTATAGTGTTATTTGTAAACTATGATAAAATAATTTTTAATATTCAAATTTTAATTTTAGCTGCAATATTTTAAGTAAAAAGTTTCTTATTCTTTACTTTACTAGAAGTAATAGTTTGTCCTATACTTTTCCAAGTGTAATAACTTGTCCTATACTTTTCCAGGCTTATAATCTTAAAAATATTACTTTTCATGCTCGCATTTTTCCATGTAATCCATGATTTTTCCAGGCATTGCTATTATAAGAGAATTAATAATATGTCAATTGATAATTTAAGATTTTACCTTATAAAATACTGAAAGATAATA
>NW_026407591.1:562-671 GCF_001194135.2 Octopus bimaculoides | reverse complement strand
GTGTGTGTGTGTGCGTGCATGCGTGTGTCTGTGTGTATATATATATATATGTATATATGTGTGTGTGTATGTATGTATGTACTAGCTTAAAAACTGCATTGTGTGCGGG
>NW_026407591.1:0-272 GCF_001194135.2 Octopus bimaculoides | reverse complement strand
CATGAGGTGAAGTCCAGAAATTTTCATTGATTGTCCTTGTTAATAGACATAGCAAAACTATCTCCTACTGGAAGTGAAGTCTCTTGAATTTAAAGGGCATGTCTGCTGGAATCAGTGGAGTTCTTGGAATAAACCCATTTCCTCCCTTTCTTTGTCCAGTGAGGATCGTTGCTTCCAAGAGATGTGGATACATTTGCCTGACAATAAGTCTTGTTCCATTGGACAGCTTTGGAGGGTCCAGATTTCTCAAAAGCATGATTGGAACTCCTTTC
>NW_026407590.1:0-456 GCF_001194135.2 Octopus bimaculoides | reverse complement strand
ATATATATATATATATAACAATTGCAATATATAAACAGTTGATGGATAGATCACAAGTTACGTATTATAAATGCGCGCGTGTATGTGTGTGTGTGCACATATAGATACACGCATGTATATATATGTATAGATAGACATATCTATAATACATTCATGATGATATATGAATGCTAATGTCACGAATAATGCTTGATATCCTGTGGTTGATGAAAGTAAAATGTGTGCACAGTTTAAATATCAAAATATATTGGAAACATAATCTAGAAGAATAAATATTAATATTTTTCTCTCACACACACAAATACATATATATATACATACACGTATCTAGACACACACATATTTTAATACCTATGCATAAACAATGTTTCTAGTATATATATAGGTATTTAGCAGCATATAAATTTAGATAGAAAAATGGATAGATAGATAGATAGATAGATAGATAGATAGATA
>NW_026407589.1:0-538 GCF_001194135.2 Octopus bimaculoides | reverse complement strand
TTTAAATTTTGGGGAAAAAATGCGGATTATACTCGAGGATTTACGGTAAGTATCAGACTTTAAAAAAAAATGTCCCGGTAGTGATTCAACAGACTAAAAATTTTTCAAGGTGGTGCTCCAGCATGGATGCAGTCTAATGACTGAAACAAGCAACAGATAAAAGCATGTACACACACACACATACACACACACAGATAAATATATGGCAGGCTTCTGTACAGTTTTCAAATACCAGATTCCGTGCCCATAGCATAAGTCAACTGGAAGATGTGCACCCAATGTACCATGCAGTGGCAAGCAGGAAGCGAACTTCTTGACTGCAGAGCCATGCATGCACCTAGTGCACACAAGAAGCAGTGAATAGATTTTATATATTTTAAATGTATGATAGTGGCAGTGAGCTAGGAATCCATGCACCTTAAATGCACATATTCCAGAAAATTCCAGATCTGTGTCATTTGAAGAAAGGAAAGAATATAAATACACTCACACTCATCTGCACACACACACACACACACACACACACACACACACACAC
>NW_026407588.1:0-214 GCF_001194135.2 Octopus bimaculoides | reverse complement strand
TAGATAGATACTTGCCCAGTTTCTTGGAATACTCCTTTAGCATCAAGAACTGTGAAAAGCTCATTTGATGTTTTGCTGCTGTTACCTGTGTACAGGTAATGCTCTAAGGGTACCGGCATTTTTGAGGTACTGATCACATAAAGCTTTCGCTTCTTGGTTTTCCTACAATAGAAAAGAAGAATATTGTCTATTTGTTTCTTTTTATACCTGATCT
>NW_026407587.1:0-450 GCF_001194135.2 Octopus bimaculoides | reverse complement strand
ATAATAATAATAATAATAATGATAATAATAATAATAATAATAATGATACTGAAGGGGCTATGGCGTCCCAAACAAAATGGGAGACACAGGAAACACACTCTTATGAAATCCGATAGTGTTTATAATTAGAAAACGGTAAAATGGTAAAATAACTCGTGTGCCAAACTGTGAAATTTCGTTGCATCATCTGTCAACCTTCGGAATATTCTTGTCTTTTTATTCTATAATTTTGTCCATTCACAGTTATTGGATTCTACATGTTCAGCCGAGCATTCAGTCTTATATAGACCGGAAGTCTCCATAGATGTCGGGGCGTAGTCTTGATTGTGTGGTTAAGAAATTCTGTATTGCGTCTGTATGATTGTTGGTTCAAATCCACCGTAGTTTTGATTTGCTTAATGTCTTTCGAAATTTGGTGGATGGAATCTATGTTGCACATCCTGTCATATA
>NW_026407586.1:0-578 GCF_001194135.2 Octopus bimaculoides | reverse complement strand
ATATATGCTCTTCCTAACACCAACCATCCACTCTGCTGGGTGGTTGGTGTTAGGAAGAGCATCCAGCCATAAAACCCTGCCAAAACACACTGAAGTCTGATGAAGGTTCCTTCCTGGCCAGCTCCTGTCAAACCATCCATCTCGTGCCTGCATGGAAGGCAGACATTAGACAACGACGACGATAATGATGATAAGCATCCATGACATTCTTGGAATACATACAAGCCAAAAGTTATCGTTAAAAATTATAGGTGGAAACAGCACGAAAGTATGTTTGAAGGTTATTTTAAATTTTTTACATTAAGTGACTTATAAAATATTACTGCTTTCGAAGTTAATGTCCATCTTATCAAATATTAAGAATTAAAAGTCAAAAATTAAAGAAGGAGAAAAAATTGGAAATTAAAACATTGTGTTCTCATATTTTGAACATAGTTAAATATATACATATACATATACTTAAATGGTTGTTGGCTATGGCCAGACAAGAGTGACCATTGGTTCTTAGCAGTATAGGTGACTCATCAACTAGAGTAATTTTTTGTTCATCTTGTCAACAAGCAAACAGTATACTATAC
>NW_026407585.1:0-324 GCF_001194135.2 Octopus bimaculoides | reverse complement strand
AAACATATAAAAGATAAAAGATATTTGATAATGTAGAATTAGATATATGATGGACAACCAATGAATGACGGGATAGTCATAGTTAGAATGACTTTTGCGAAAAGGTCACTTCAATAAAGCCTGAAAGATTGCTACGTGTGCCCGCACCTACACACAGGCACATGATACTGCAAGTTGGTAAAGAATGAATAATCGTCTTTACAGAAATATACTCCTCTACTTGTATTGAGTACTATTTTTCTCGTCTGCATTTGTATTTGCATATTGTGCCTGCATACACAAATGCATACATAAATGTATACGTACATGTGTACATATATATAT
>NW_026407584.1:0-390 GCF_001194135.2 Octopus bimaculoides | reverse complement strand
TATATATATATATATATATGTATGTATATATCTATCTATATATATATAAATATATATACACACATATGTATACATCATATGTATATGTATTTCTGTATGTATGTATGCATGCGTGTATGCATGCATACCTCGCTATGTATGTTCGTGTACTTTTGCGTTTATGCTTGGATGAGTAGGTCTATGAAGATGAGAAGAGCAGGGAAGTAACGAGTAAAGTGAGGAATACAAGTAAAGTGTACGCAGTCTTAAGTCTTAAGTATGTGTTGAGATGCGCATTTGCGAATGATTCTATTTGTGCATAAGAGTAAAATACACAGAGACAGATAGAGAAACAGATAGACAAATAGGCAGATAGATAGATAAATAGATAGATAGATAGATAGATAGATA
>NW_026407583.1:0-351 GCF_001194135.2 Octopus bimaculoides | reverse complement strand
ATGACCGCAGCCACTTGGCTGAAACACAAATAAATAAATAAATATATATAGATATGTAAATGTATATGCTCATACACATTTACACTGAAACGCAGGAATGTATTCATATGTGTATACTAAGAGTGAGGAAAAGAAATATAGAGAGCAAGTGGTAGATAGATGCATAAAAGTACTGAAGCATGGATATGCGTATATTAACAAGCACTTGTAGGTGTGATATATATTTAAATATGTATATAAATATATATCTATATATATATCTATATATATGCATAAATATCGATATATATATATATCTATATATATGCATAAATATTGATATATATATATATATATATATATATATATATA
>NW_026407582.1:0-342 GCF_001194135.2 Octopus bimaculoides | reverse complement strand
TTCTTATTCAAAGTTGTTTCGTTACTGTTCTCGACATTTTCAATGACTTAAGGAATTCCCTTCTTACTCCGAGATCTGCTCTGCATCCCTCTGAGAATTGGTCTGATGCCTGACAGACACAACAAACAAACAAACGATTGATTTTCTAACTAACACAGTAAACAAACAATCGGTTAGTTTGCTGATTAACCAATTGACTGGTAATAGAGGATTACAATTGAACCTCTGCATATGTTATCATTATTGTTGGTTTAATGTTTCTCCCAAAATACTACAAAATTTATTTTCAACACTCAAATTCATATTAAGAATCATGCAAGCCAAATACAAAACGAAATAATA
>NW_026407581.1:0-310 GCF_001194135.2 Octopus bimaculoides | reverse complement strand
ACGATGATGATGATGATGATGATGATATATATATATATATGTATATGTATGTATGTACTTTAAGTTCGTTTACGGGAAACATTTTTGAGTACATACATAAAAGCTCCTATAATATGTTGGGTACAGCCTAGTGATTCCAACTTGTAACAGCAGTTTTATGGGATTGTGGTGAGCTATGCCAATATAAGATCTTAAGACAAGAAGATAAGGACTTCTAAACACTAATTGCTTTAATGGCGGGGATGTAAACTGTGATGTCATTCATTGTAAGCATGTGAATTATTATTTTGTATCTTCTTCTCTTATATAT
>NW_026407580.1:0-255 GCF_001194135.2 Octopus bimaculoides | reverse complement strand
CATTCACCGTGCAATGACTAACGAAAATAGTCTAATAATGGAGCATATAAACCCTCGACAGAAAAAAGGCTTTCCCATCTGCGTGGGATGCAAACCCACATCCCTTTGTTAACATGACTGTGTGTGTTACCTTCACACATGGATAGGAAAGCCTTCTTTTTCTGTTGAGTGCTTATATGCCTCATTATTAGACTATTTTCCTTAATCATTGCATGGTGAACGACATAAACTTTAATGTTATATAAAAATACCATT
>NW_026407579.1:0-962 GCF_001194135.2 Octopus bimaculoides | reverse complement strand
TACTTTCAGTAAATAAATGTTTTGCATATTGATAGGGATTGTTCACAAAGCTACACTAGTTCTTTTCTCTCTCCTTTCTTCTACTCTTCCTTCTTTCTTTTCTCAGTAGTTCTCAATGCCTCTTTTTTATCTCTTCATATAGCTACTTTAGCCCTTCTCTTTCCTCCTCCTTTGCATCCCTCCAACTGGTTCTGAGATTTTTCTTCTCTACTCAAATCTTTGCAATCTGTCTTTCTATCCTCGATGGTCCGCTCTTTGCCGTTGATTCTACCTTCCCTGCTGTTTCCAGTCCAAATCTTTTCTCTCCTTCCTGGTAGATTGTATAAGCCAGGTTCTCGAGCTTTTGTTCATCGTCGCCTTTGAATTTGGTGGTCATTCTTGCTACCTCACTGTCGAATTTTTTATAACTCGCTGCGTCATTTGCTTTCGGTCACTTAATCTTTGTCTTCTTCACGCCTATCACTGTTTGTGACTGTTCTAATTCAACTGTGGAATGACCCTCACTATGGTTATTTTCCAGGAGGTTCTGGCCACACGTCTTATGGTTCATCAACCCGCATTGTTGAATTACTTTCTTCTGACACACCTTCCCTTGGTGGATTCTCAGCCCGATGTAACTAGCAAACACCTTTCCGCAGCAGCTGAATTCCTCATCCACCATTCCTTTACCGCTTCCTTTCTCATTATCCACTTCTGGTCCAAGTCTATTTCATTTTTTTCCGAAAGCATTGTAAGATGCTTTAAAACTTAATTCAAAATTTTTAAACTGACATATTTATTACTATTATATCATATATTTATACTTATACATATTTACATATAGTTTTAATACAACAATTATTCTACACATGTTTATATCTTTCTGATGAATTTTCTAATATTGATTTCATGATATTAATAATAATATATTCTAACCCCTCCACCTCCCACATCTTCCCTAATCGACCCCTCCCCTCCTTCAA
>NW_026407578.1:0-466 GCF_001194135.2 Octopus bimaculoides | reverse complement strand
CACACACACACACACACATTTATATACATGTAAACACTGTACAATCAAACCATCTCTTTAACTTTTTACTTAGTTTCAGGTCAAGAGCTGCGGCTATCCTGTGGCACCGCCTTTAATTTTGCTACACCTTCAATACTTGAAATCTCCTCTGATACGTGGCATTTGGTGAATGAGGGAGTTTTGGTACAGCTGCCCTCATTTGCTTTTCATGCTGTAAGGTAGGCTCATCCGGAACTCTCGACAAGAGGAGATCCAGCTTTATTTTGAAGAGACCTACATCCGTACAGGTCTCTCAAGTTTTTGGGGAGGCTATTGTGAAAAGCTGTGGGGCTTTGAAACCCAACCTGTTGTTGAATATGGTCCTGCATCTTGATGTCTATGTTGGCATCATTGGCACTAATGCAGTGGTAAATATTTATATTGGATTGTCCGGAAAGTTCGTGCCGATTTTTAAAGGAAAGAAAAC
>NW_026407577.1:0-422 GCF_001194135.2 Octopus bimaculoides | reverse complement strand
ACACACACACACACACACACACACACACACACACACACACACTGCATAAACACATACTCACATATAGCTAAACACAGACAAACAGACATATAATCATATCTAAACATGTGTGTGTGATATCTATATGCACTTTTAATAAGTACATAATCTCATATACCAGATATCTACATACATATGCATATATATATATATGCATACCTATACACACACACACATATATTCACGCGCATGTGTGTGTGCATATATATATACAATACACACAATGTATGTATATATGTATGGATATATATATATATATATACACATAATACACACACGCACACACATGGATATATAATATACACACACTGTATATACATACACATTCACACATGGATATATATATATAATATACACACATATGGAAATCTCTCTCTCTCTCT
>NW_026407576.1:0-254 GCF_001194135.2 Octopus bimaculoides | reverse complement strand
TAATGTTATCATTTCTGCTGCTGCTACAGCAGTAGTAGCAAGTGGTGTTGGTGGTGGAAGTGGTGGTGGTGGTGGTTGTGGTGGTGGTAGTGGTACTGGTGGTGTTGGTGGTACATGTGATGGTTGTAGTAACAGTGGTTGTATGTTGGCTTTCTTGATTTCAGTGGTGGTGGTTGAAGTGGTGGTAGTGGTGGTACATGAGGTGGTGTTAGTAGTAGCTGTCATTATTGTTGTTTTTGCTGATATCAGTGGTG
>NW_026407575.1:0-261 GCF_001194135.2 Octopus bimaculoides | reverse complement strand
TGTGTTTGTTTGTATATATATGTTTGTACACATGTGTGTGTGTATATGTATGTACCTATATATATACATGTATATATATGTGTGTGTGTGTGTATGTTTGTACACACATGTGTGTGTGTAAGTATATATGTATGTATACAAGGTGTAAGGTGTCCTATTAATGAGATACCCTTCATGCATGTTTTTAAAACCTCTGAGACTTACATCATGTGTGTGTATGATGATGATCATGGTGGTGATGATGATGATCATGGTGGTGAT
>NW_026407574.1:1387-2059 GCF_001194135.2 Octopus bimaculoides | reverse complement strand
GTATGTGTGTGTGTGTGTAACTATATATTAACATCACTAACTGGAATATAGTTTTGATATTCCTGCTTTACAAAATATATGCGACTCCAGTTCAGTCAGAAATGAAATTATGTCTAAAATTAATACTTCAACTGAAACTCATATTATTTCCCTTAAGACTAAATATCCGATGCTGATACATTAAGACTTATTCAATAAAATATAAACCTAGTGTTCAATATGTTGGAAATGTAAATTTAATGGTTGAATGTAATCTTAAATGAAATGTTTCTTACGCTATCTCTATTCCTCTCTCCATCTCTCACACTGTGTACATATATCTATATCTATATCTCTTTCTCTCTATATATCTATCTATCTATATATATGTGTGTGTGTGTGTGTGTGTGTATGTGTGTGTGTGTGTGTGTGTATGTGTTTGTGTGTGTGTGTGTGTGTGTAACGACATATGGATTGCTGGCGAATTTTTTTTCCTCCGTCTTCCTTCTCTCTTGGACTTTCTTCTCTCTCCTGTTTCTGAAGAATAGCTTTGCTCGAAACGTAAAGCACCCTTTCTTTCCTTTCCACAGCGTCTTTGCATGTACCACGTGCTTGCATTGTTTTTTTTTTATTGTTGGTGTCCCCCCTTTTCTCCGTTTCTTTTATTATGTATACATATACATATACATATAT
>NW_026407574.1:0-292 GCF_001194135.2 Octopus bimaculoides | reverse complement strand
ATATATATATATATATATATAGTTGTGTGTGAATGTGTTTGTGTATATATATATAAAGAGATGATACCAGAAAAAACCAACTGTTATGTAATAAAGGTGATTAACTTAGAGATGTTTTTGCCATAAGATTTGGTGGACTCTTAGATGAGTACCAGGATAACAGTCTTAAGCACAATTATAGTCGCGAATGTGAACTGCAATTTATTTAGGAAATTTACGTTTTGAGAACATACACGCCTTATGACTGAGGCAGTTTACACACACTAACACAGATACACACACATATATATAT
>NW_026407573.1:0-207 GCF_001194135.2 Octopus bimaculoides | reverse complement strand
ATTAAATGTTACAAACACCCAACTCTACATTACCATAGTTAATTATTATACTTATTTTCCCCTCAGTCTTAGTATAGACATTTCACTAAGCGTAGATAAATTAGTCTGAGTCATCCTAGGAAGTTTAATTATATTGTTTTCATTTGACACCAATTCTAAAATGTAAAATTTACAACTTTTCTCTTAGTCTTTTCTCTTTGTATCAAC
>NW_026407572.1:0-533 GCF_001194135.2 Octopus bimaculoides | reverse complement strand
ATATATATATATATATATTCATACATGCATATATATGTGTATATATGTATATATGTATGTTTATGTATATTTATATATATATATTATATATATATATAAATACATGGGTGTATGCATATATGTGTGTATGGAAGAGTTTATATATATGTACTGAAAATATATTATCTGTGGCAAAATATGTTTGCGATCAAAGTGCAGCATTTATCAAATGTTTCATGATAAAATATATATATAATTCTTGTCAAAGAGCTTTCAAATCTCATCACAGAGAAGATAAGACAAAAGATGGTGACAACTTAATTCCAAATAAATCGTAAGAAGTCTATTACGTCAAAGAACAGCAATGCCAGGAAATTACTCGCTATAAGAACTAGTAGACGTGAAGATTGGAAGAATGTAATGCCTCTCTCCGTTCTCTTGCTCTTTTTCTCCCACACTCTCCCTATTACGACCAGTATATATTTTCATATGTGTATGCGTGTAAGTGTGTGCGGACGTGTAGTGTATGTATATATATATATATATATATATAT
>NW_026407571.1:0-411 GCF_001194135.2 Octopus bimaculoides | reverse complement strand
TTTCTTAGATGTTGTTGAAGAGGTCATGATAGGCTCTGAATAAACCACACGAGCATATGGGTGGGTGGTCAAACACATGGCTATGAACTCACCTGAAATTTTTGTTTGATGAACGAATTTGTAAATTTTACAATTGCGGAAATGTAATCATGGATGCCAGTCCCATTTCTATGCTTGATTTTTATCCACTTTCACTAGAAATCTTTTACCTCCAACTCTAATAACAATGCCTTAAAAAACGACAACCGTGAGGTCACAAATGATAAAATCAAAGTAACTAAAAAAGCATGAAATTTATAAAAACAATTTTAACGATTCGTATGATAAAATCAACACTTACACTCTTCCGAGTAAAGCTACAAAAAGAAGAAAAAAAATAAAAGAAAAGAAAGAAAAGAAAAGCAATAAAAA
>NW_026407570.1:0-662 GCF_001194135.2 Octopus bimaculoides | reverse complement strand
AACATGATCGGCGTCCTCATATTTTCTGAATATCAGATTCATTGATCATTCTTCTTTTTTTTTTTTTTGTAATATGTAATATATGTTAAAATATAAAGTACATGAGTATCCCTTCCCGTCTGTTTTTTCGTTTTTTCTTTTTAACGAATTTCTTCATTTGGTAAATCATGTTTCTTGATGCCGATGAAAAAATTCCAATCAATTGATATATTTTTCATTAGTATCACAAATATATTCGCACCTATCGTACTGTAACTCCCACACACACAAGCATTCACGTACGCGTATAACTGTGCACGCGTGCATACATAAATGCATCAATGCATGAATATACATATGCACATATATACCTATATATGAATGTATATATGTGTATTTGTGTATATATATATACACTTATACACACACACACATATATATATATATATATATATATATATATACATATATATAAATATTTTTGTATTTGTATATATATATACATATACATATATATATATACATATATATGCATATATATACATATATATAAATATATGTATATATATTACATAATTACCGATTCCCTTGTCAACTTTTTTGATTTCAAATCCATACATGCAAACATACATACATAAGTGTGTATGTATGTATGTATGTATGTGTGTTTGTGTGTGTGCCTG
>NW_026407569.1:0-258 GCF_001194135.2 Octopus bimaculoides | reverse complement strand
ATATATATAAAGTTTAATCTTTTATTCTTAATATTTTTTTCTTTCCTAAGTTTTTCACTCATAATTTTTCCATTCATAATTTTTTCATTCATATTTTTATTATTACGTTTGTAGAAATAAATAATCTTGTATTTTTCTATTATTCAATTGATTTTTAATTATAGTTAAATAAGCGTCTTTAGCTTTTAATAGTATAGCTTTAACTATGACACTGGTTAAATATGTACTAATTTTATCTTCATTATTATTTTAAACTTA
>NW_026407568.1:0-414 GCF_001194135.2 Octopus bimaculoides | reverse complement strand
TATTATTATTATTATTATTATTATCATTATTATTATTATTATTACTTTTTTTATTATTATGTTGTTTTTTCTTCTTTCTTCAAATGTTCTTCCATTTCTTGCCGAGTGTTTTTGTATACCTTGGGCAGAGAAGCTCATTGTATGCATTCCCAGTTTACACACAGGTAAAATATGTATGTATAACAAAATTAATAAATAAATAAATTCAAGAATGGATGTTGTTTTCACAGCGATAATGTTCTTCTCAGTACATGAGTCTTTCCAGTTAACACGATTTTTTGCACTTCCTTTAAGGATGGTAGGCCTGGTATCATTTTCAAATAGGTTTCAGAACCTTTTTTATTTATCACTCCTAGAGATCCTGCAATCACTGGTATGGTAGTCGCCTTGAGATGCCACATTTTTTTCAATTTC
>NW_026407567.1:0-367 GCF_001194135.2 Octopus bimaculoides | reverse complement strand
ATATACATATATACATTTAGGTGACAAATTCACACACAGGAACTTCTTAGACGTTGGGGAACGTTTGCCCAAACCTGCTGAGCTTAGAAAATGGTCTTACTCAGTCGCGAGTTTTTCACCCACCAGATATGTTTAATAAAAATTTGTTCGATACATATATGTGCGTGCGCGTCTGGCTGTGTGAAATCAATTTACAATCTACTGTATATACATTCAGTTATTCAAATCCTGTTATGCTTGACAAGTTCTGGTACATGAAACGATTGATCCACTTATGTTACATTGCAAGTTATTGACAATATCATCTGCCTTATCTATGAGCTGGTAGAATCGTTAGCGCGCTGGCCGAAGTGCTTAACGGTATTTC
>NW_026407566.1:0-208 GCF_001194135.2 Octopus bimaculoides | reverse complement strand
ATCTGCATAAATCTTTATCACATATTTTCATTCACTGAATCCCTTAACAATCGCAGGTCTCATGGTGTAATGGTTAGCACTCTGGACTTTGAATCCAGCGTTCCGAGTTCAAATCTCGGTGAGACCTTGGCATTTCTCTGTAAATTCATTCTACTTGATTTTTTTTCTTTTTAAATCTTTAATACTTTCTTTCGTTGGAGAGCACGTT
>NW_026407565.1:0-255 GCF_001194135.2 Octopus bimaculoides | reverse complement strand
ATACACATATACGCATGTATATACACAGTGGTGAGTATTGTTTTTTTTTCAGCTTCTTAGATATTCTACTATTTTTATCTGCTTTTTTGTTGTTGTTTTCGCAGCACTTTGTTCATGTGTGTACGTGTGTTTGTATGAGTGTGTGCGTATGAATGCGTGTGAATGCGTGCACATATACGGATACATACATACATCAATACATACATACATAAATACATATATATATGTATATATATATAATATATATATATATAT
>NW_026407564.1:0-264 GCF_001194135.2 Octopus bimaculoides | reverse complement strand
AAAAAATAGATATATAATAATAGATAATAATTTTATCAAAAAATGATATGTGGATAAAAATAAATCTTCTTTTCTATAATGCTATTCAATACAGCCACATTCAGCTTCAACAACTCTTCTATATGAGATCTAAGTCATCTACGTACTTGAATCAAATGGTCCTGATTCATCGTGGACATTACTCTGGCTAGAGCAGCTTTCATAGAATCTTTGATGTTATGGGCAGGTTCATTGACCTTTCTTTCAACAACACACCACATGTAA
>NW_026407563.1:165-305 GCF_001194135.2 Octopus bimaculoides | reverse complement strand
TATATGTATATATATACATATATATATATGTATATATGTATATATATATTTAAGTATATATGTATGTATATATATACATATGTATATATGTCTATATATACATATATATATATGTATATATATATACATATATATATATG
>NW_026407563.1:0-103 GCF_001194135.2 Octopus bimaculoides | reverse complement strand
TATGTATATATGTATATATGTATATATGTATGTATATATGTATATATATACAAAGATATATATGTATATATGTATATATATATATATGTATATATGTATATAT
>NW_026407562.1:0-314 GCF_001194135.2 Octopus bimaculoides | reverse complement strand
GTGTATGTATGTATGTATGTATGTATGTATATATGAATTATTAGTGGGTGAAGCAGATAGGGCAGTTTCCTAGTGCCTTTTAATGATATGGAAGCCCATAAGAAATACTTCAGAATATTTTGAAATTGAATTGATGTTAGTATGGCTGCATGCTTAAGAAGTGGCTTCACAATCATACAGTACCACTTTGGTGTTGTTCATAATGGTAATTTCCTTTGGCTAGTTGTCTTATAGAGATCCCTTACTTTGAATCTCGTATCAAGGAGGTCAGAGAAAGTCGAGAGAAAGGTGAAAGTCGCCAGTATGTTATTTGT
>NW_026407561.1:0-738 GCF_001194135.2 Octopus bimaculoides | reverse complement strand
AATAATAATAATAATGATAATAATAATAATAATGATTTCAAATTTTGGCATAGGGCCAGTATGATAGGGAAGGGGATGAGTTGATTAAATCGACCCCAGTGTTCAACAGTATTTGATTTATCAACCTTGAATGGGTGGAAGGCAAAGTTGACCTCAGCAGAATTTGAACTCAGAACATAAAGATGGACAGAATGCTGTTAAGCATTTTGCCTGTTGTGCTAATGATTCTGCCAGCTCTGCCTTAATAATAATAATAATAATAATAATAATAATAATAATAATAATAATAATAATAATAATAATAACAATAATAATAATAATAACAACAACAACAACAACAACAACAACAACAACAACAACAACAACAACAATCCTTTCTACTATAGGCACAAGGCCTGAAATTCAGAGGAGGTGGATAATCGATTACATCAACCCCAGTATTCGACTGGTACTTGATTTATTGACCCTGGCAGAATTTGAACTCAGAATGTAAAGATGGATGAAATGCTGCTAAGCGTTTTTCCTGGTGTGCTAACTTTTCTGCTAACTCTCTGCCTAATAATAATGACAAGAGCATTCAGAGAGCGCAAACCTCCACCAAGGCAACACCAGCGTCCTCTCAACGATTAACCAGTGATGGTTTTTAAAATGAGAATATCTGAAATAAATGTGACTGCTCTCACAAACGAAAATACTAAAAATGAACCTGATTGCTCTCAAAAATTAAGTAAAAAAAAA
>NW_026407560.1:0-497 GCF_001194135.2 Octopus bimaculoides | reverse complement strand
CGAGAACTACGTTAAGGGTACACGTGTCTGTGGAGTGCTCAGCTATTTGCGCGTTAATTTCACAAGCAGGCTGTTCCATTGATCGGATGAATTGGAACCCTCGTCGTCTTAACCGACGGAGTGCCAACAACTAAATATACATACATACGCATATGTTCGCACCTGAAA
This sequence comes from Octopus bimaculoides, assembly GCF_001194135.2. Taxonomy (NCBI): domain Eukaryota; kingdom Metazoa; phylum Mollusca; class Cephalopoda; order Octopoda; family Octopodidae; genus Octopus; species Octopus bimaculoides. The sequence goes on along the minus strand of NW_026407560.1, from coordinate 329 downwards.
ACAAGCTTTTAATTAATAACAGCAAGGTGCCTGCCTGAATTGCTTGCTCACACTGTGAGCATAATGAACGCACATGCGAATATGCTGACACGTTAAGTCACCATCACCACAACACACGCACACACACACTCACACAAACTGACACATACACAAACGCGCACACACGTGCACATATGTACACACGCATAAAAGCACACACAAACGCATTCAGTTACACTCGCACGTGCAGATCTATAAAGGTAAGCTATGAGTATGCATGTACCATAATATCGCTTAGATAGTTATACTTCTATTTTGTTTTGTTATTCATGTATATATATATATATATA
>NW_026407559.1:0-428 GCF_001194135.2 Octopus bimaculoides | reverse complement strand
GTTATCATTATTAAGGAGGTGAGCTGGCAGAATCGTTAGCATAACGGGCAAATTGCATAGCAACATTTTGCCTGTCGCTATGTTCTGAGTTCAAATTATGCCAAGGTCAACATTGCCTTTCATCCTTTCAGGGTCAATAAATTAAATACCAGTGAAACACTGGTGTCGATATAGTCAACTAGTCCCGTCCCCCAATTTCAGGCCTTGTACCTATAGCAAAGTTTATCATTATTATTAAGGCGGTGAGTTGGCAGAATCATTAGTACACCACTACATTCTGAGTTCAATTTCGCCAAGGTTGAGTTTGTCTTTCATCCTTTCGGGGTCAATAAATTAAGTACCAGTGAGACACTGGTGTCGATGTAATCAACTAGTCCCCTACCCCAAAATTTTAGGCTTCATGCCTACAGTAGAAAGGATTGTTGTTG
>NW_026407558.1:0-243 GCF_001194135.2 Octopus bimaculoides | reverse complement strand
CTGGTAGACTTGCAAGTCCCCTCTTCCAAAATTCACTTGTCCGTGACGAACAATTCTTCTCCAGTACTGTTCTGACGTCGTCTACAGAATTCATATTTTTTCCATACAAATTATTTTGAAGACCGTAGAATAAATGATAATCAGATGGGGGAATGCCCGGCGAATATGGTCGGTGAGTCATCGTTTCCCATTCAAACTGCTCCAGCCTTTGGAATGTCATTCTCGCTGTATGTAGCCGAGCAT
>NW_026407557.1:0-201 GCF_001194135.2 Octopus bimaculoides | reverse complement strand
TGTAATTTTTATCTTATTTGAGAAATGAAACAATTGTTGGTTAATATGTTGATTAATTAAATTAATTTGTATCCATTATATCTCTGTTTTCTAACTCAATATATTCCATCTAGAAAAGAATATATTTTGATTTACTTATTAAATATTTCTAATTGTGTTTTTTTCTCTAAATTATATATTTATATATTGTGAAATTTAATT
>NW_026407556.1:0-669 GCF_001194135.2 Octopus bimaculoides | reverse complement strand
ACTCATATTCCCCTCCATTTTCTTATTGCTATATATATATGTATGTATGTATGTATGTATGTATATAAACCAATAAATATACATTGTAATCAAGGTGTGCAGGCAGGTCTTCAATTCCATCTTGCGTCTTGCCAAGCAGCAATACCAAAGAGCAGGATGCTGAAGAACACAACGCGAAAAAATACAAAAACAAAAAAAAACGAAACAAAAACAACTGCATAACAAAATATCATAAACCTCTTGTTTATAAATAAAGCAAACAAACAAACGAACAGACAAGCAAACAATTAAATATATAAATATATACATAAACAAATAAAGAGCTGAGGTCTTTTTATGTATAGAATTTCGGATTCATTTTCGCTTAGGTTACATTTTCTAAGCTACCATTTTATAGACAGATCTTTTATATATGTATTAATTTATATATTTCTTAGTTTCCTTTATTTATTTATTTATTTATTTACTGCCATTCTCTTCAATCGAGAACATACTACGAAAATCAGAGATTGTTTTTTTTTTATGTGGTATTTTTATCATTTTTGTTATTTTAAAGTTTTTTTTTATTCTGTTATCGTTTTTACGATTTGTTCTTTTTTTATTATTTACTTTATGCTATTAAATATTATTTTATTGTTACTTTTTATTGCTTGGGTTATTTTATGTAGT
>NW_026407555.1:0-231 GCF_001194135.2 Octopus bimaculoides | reverse complement strand
ATTAGGTAATAGGCGTAGATGTATAGCTATGTGTATGTGCATGAATATAACTCTATTTATACATGTGTGTATATGCAGGTGGATACATATGTGTATATGGGGACACGCACACAAGTGTATATTTGTATATGCGTGGGTACGTATGTGCATATGTATAAATGAGTACGTATGAGTTTGTGTATATATATATAGGTGTGTATGTATATGTATATATGTGTGTGTATGTGTATA
>NW_026407554.1:0-310 GCF_001194135.2 Octopus bimaculoides | reverse complement strand
ATATATATATATCTACATGCATATCAATATTATTTTAAGCAGACGTAATTATAGGCACGCACCGGGATCATACATGCATAGAGGGGTACAAGCATACGTAATGTATGTATACATACACATATATGTTTCTATTTTTGCATATAGAAGCACAAACACACAGATATTTATGTGTGTGCATGTGTGTGTGTGTGTGTGTGCGTGCGCGGGCGCGTGTGTTTGTGCATAAACACACATTATTAATATTTAGCAGAAGCAAGGAAGCGACGCAAAGTCCGAAAGTTTCAAGCGTTAGTACTTATCAAACTTGCCA
>NW_026407553.1:0-756 GCF_001194135.2 Octopus bimaculoides | reverse complement strand
CTGGCGAAAAAACTGTACAAGGATCTCCTCGAAGAAAACCCGAAGGAGGACGAAGGGTAAGTGACTCTTTAAAACACTAACACTCACATTAGAATTATGCTCAAGATTGGTTGTGTAAATGTGCGTGGCTTGGGGTCCCTTTGGAAACAAGGGTACCTCCTAAACGACATAAAGTCACACAAACTAGAAATCATAGCCATAAGCGAGACCAGACTCCATGATCCGCGGGCCCTAACGTCCATGTTTGGCAGACAGTTTAACATTTATTTTTCTCCCTGTCTGCCGAGAATGGGCGGTAGTGGCACGGCGGTACTCTTTCGCAAGAGTCTGGATCTCGAAGTAAAGACAGTAATCATAGACCCGGAGGGTGGATTGGTTGTTCTGGATGTCGATGACAGCGATGGGTTTGCCTTTCGACTTATATCAGTATACGCACCACCTTTAACAGGTAGGCCGGATTTCTTTCGACGTCTAGAAGTATTCCTAGGAACGTCTCGTCCTTTACTTTTAGTGGGGGATTGGAATGCTACCTTGGATACGCATCTAGACTATGTGGGCAGAGATAGGAATAGACGGGGATGCAAATGCCTCAAAGACCTGCTCAGACGCTTTCAACTGTCTTACAGGTAACGACTCGACAATCCGAATGCGCCAATGTGAACATGGACAAACCGCATCGGGTCGTCGCGATCATATCTAAATAGAGTACTGTGTAGGAGAGTAGATAGAGATAGCATATGGTGTCCACAATTTCAC
>NW_026407552.1:468-966 GCF_001194135.2 Octopus bimaculoides | reverse complement strand
TTCAGAACTGCCAAGTAAAATGTCTGGTTAACAGTTTGACCAGGAGGAACTAATTTTCTGTGTGGACAATTCCTTTCACATCAATGAAACAAATCAGCATTATTTTGACACTGGTCATGGTGACATTGAATGCTTCCAGTGACTTGATTGCTGCTTCGTTTTTGGGTTGTAGCCATAACACCACCTTTCGTCACCAGATGTTCTTTCATTTCACGACACACATTCAGTCATGACTGCTTTCAATCTTCTTTGAGCAAGTTAGGCACAAATTTTGCTGCAACTCTTTCCATTCACAATTCCTTGCTCAAAATTCATTGGCAGGAGCTCCAGGACACGAGTCACATCAATAAGTTTGTCAATTGTTTGGTGACAGTCAGTCCTCCAAGGTCAGTTCATGAATTTTCATGATGTTAATGGTCACTCTGAACAAGGCTGGTCTTCAAGCAACAAGTGACCAGTCCTAAAGCATGAAAAACCATGTGTAAACTTGTGTTTTGC
>NW_026407552.1:344-458 GCF_001194135.2 Octopus bimaculoides | reverse complement strand
TGCTCATGACAGCATCCTTGTAAGCTGTTTGAAGCATGACAACTGTTTTGACCACTGTTTTTTTCCAGCAGAAAACAGAATTTCACGGAAGCATGCTGTTCCTTTGTTTCAGCC
>NW_026407552.1:0-334 GCF_001194135.2 Octopus bimaculoides | reverse complement strand
AACAGAATTTCACGGAAGCATGCTGTTCCTTTGTTTCAGCCATCACAAAAATCGATGAACAGGGGAGAAGCATTTCAAAACAAAAATGCACCATGTGACAGTACAATTTCACATGATGCCACCAGTCAGCAGACTGATGCCCAAGGGTTGCATCAAGTGGTTTCTAACAGTAGAAGCCTGAACCACAACAGGCTTGTCCCACAGAAAACGTTTCCTGTTACTTTCGGGTAACCCTTCGTATGTAGTGACAATTGTGTTCCACAATTGATAACTGTTGTCAATTGTGGAACATGACAGCCACGACATAAACCTGATGACTGCATAATGCATGGAA
>NW_026407551.1:0-474 GCF_001194135.2 Octopus bimaculoides | reverse complement strand
TCCCCCTCTCTCCTTACGTGTATAGATACCCAGTCACACACATATACGCGCGCGCACGCACACGCACACACACACACCTTTTCTCTCCCACATACAAACTCTCACTGTCTGTCTGTCTGTCTGTCTCTCTCTTTCTCTCTCTCTCTATCTATCTATCTATCTATCAATCTATTTCTCTCTCTCACGCACAACTGCAATTATAAACGGTTGTAGAGGAAAAATTAATTTTCTTCTCGCTTATAAATCATAAATTGAAAGTGGAAAATCATTGTAAGTAATCAGAATCTTGATATTTTTAAACGTGGAACCGCAGTAAATAAATTGGTAAATAAATAAATAAATAAATAAAATAAAAATAAAATAATGATAAATAAATAAATAAAAATTTCGAAGAATTTACAAATTTAGGTATAGACGTGGCTGTGTGGTAAGAAACTTGCTTCCCAACCACATGGTTCAGGGATCAGTCCCACT
>NW_026407550.1:0-306 GCF_001194135.2 Octopus bimaculoides | reverse complement strand
ATATATATATATATATATATATACACGCATACATGTACATACACATACATATATGTACATACATATATAGAAAATGAGGAGTTTAGTTCAGTGGTGATCTAAATGAATAGGTACACTTGGGTAACACAGAAACAGTTGTAAGACGTCCATTAATTAATTAAATAATTAATCAATTACTTTAAATTCACCTTACTCTAAATATTTTAAACCACTTGAGATACTCATCCTGCCTTGTTTTTGTTGTCTTTTTCCTCTAATACATACGTACATATATACATACATACATACATACATGCATACATACAT
>NW_026407548.1:0-362 GCF_001194135.2 Octopus bimaculoides | reverse complement strand
CAACTCAATTGCTAATCCCTGTATATTTATAATGATAAATAGTTATATATTTATATATATATATATGCATACATATATATATATACATGTGTATATATATGCATATGTACATATATGTATTTGTATATATGTGTATATACATATATCTATGTATATATATCTATATGCATATATATGTATATATCTATGTATATATATACATATATGTATGCATATGTATATATATATATGTATATATTACATATATGTATATATATATGCATATGTATATGTATACATGTATATATATAGGCATATGTATATATATACATGTATATCTCATCATCATCATCATCGTTTAACGTCCGCTTTCCATGCTAGCA
>NW_026407547.1:0-392 GCF_001194135.2 Octopus bimaculoides | reverse complement strand
CTATCTATCTATCTATCTATCTATCTATCTATATTTAACTATATTATTCTTATCGATCGATTAATACATCACCCTGTATATCTATTTATCTAGGTACATTTACGTGTGTATGTACGTGTGTATGTACGTGTGTGTGTATGTATGTATGCATGTGTGTATGTATACGGATACACATACATATCTCACTGTCTCTCCTTACATAAGTGTGTGTGTGTGCATGCGTGATGCATTTATGTGTATGTGTGTCTAAGTTTATATGTAAACTTGGAACATACTATTTAGGCTAACATTCAATACCATTAACAATAAATATTACATGCTGAATAGATCACCATGTTGTAGTATCGATGATTTTGCAACCATAATTTACGCATTTGGTTTTATTACTTTCA
>NW_026407546.1:0-467 GCF_001194135.2 Octopus bimaculoides | reverse complement strand
TCTCTTCTTTCGCTTTTGCCTCGCACACAAATATACATATTTACAGGCACAAATTTCCATGCTTTTCTCTCACTGCACTTTCACAGCTTTATTCTGCAAAATGAAATAACTGTTGCCAATGTTTGCTTAGTCATATAGTCCAGGCCACCACCCGCTTCTAGTTTCATGCGGCTTTCGCTAATTCTTCCTTCAGTATATTGGCTCCCTGGTGAATCATGCTCGACGATTAAACTTCATTTTACTCATACTTATGGGCAGAGTCAATTTGATCGGCTCTCCTACTGAATCGATTCCCTTCGATCATTTATGATAGACTAATTGTTCAATGAACAGAGGAACGAAGATAAAATCTTCAGAAACACCTTGTGCAACAGCCTGTAACGATGTGAAGAAAAACATGTGCAAATGTTGAAAGTGGCATAGAGCAGGCAACTGCAGCAGTGAACGGTTGAACGCCTCTTGCAATA
>NW_026407544.1:0-805 GCF_001194135.2 Octopus bimaculoides | reverse complement strand
GGGGGGGGGGCGCTTGGATTATAATCTCAAGCCCTTGGCACCGCCAGTTCTGTTGTTGTATTCTGGAAGCTTCAATCACCTCGATTATAGTTATATATTAAATAGTTTAGCCCACAAGGGGCTAAACTATATAATATTGGGAATAAGAAAGGTTAGCACGCTGCAGTTGATTTGTCGTTGCGAGAATTTGGTTAGTAATTGTTATCATTATTTATTGTTATTGTTGCCATTTATTGTTAAATTTTGAACGTTTCTTATTGTTCTACGTTCGGTTTGAACAGACGTAGTGGACTGTTGTTCCCTTCCATAAGGAGAGGAAAATAATTTTTGAAAAGAAAATAATTTTTGAAATAATTTTTTAAAAGTATTTTTGAAAAAATATTTGTGTGAAAATGAATTCGGAGGACAAGTCTTCTAACCCTAACCAAGCTAACCAAAGAGCAACGACAAAACAAGTCAAAATGAACGAAAATGTGAACGAAATCCATATAAATGCAGTAAACGAAAAAAAAGGAACCGAGAAGGGAAAACAAATGCTGAGATGAATAACGGAAAAGTAAACCCAACAGAAGACAACCAAAAGAAAATTAATTTTGCCACTGCAGCCGGTGTGAGAAAAGGCAAATTAAACATAGAGTTAGATTCACTGCAACAATATGGAGGTATGTTCGAAAGGGAAGGTTTTGATGTTAACGCCACCTTTCCTAACGAACTAACTCATCGAAGAAACAAAGAGAAAAGTAATTACATTTAAAACAATGATAATAAAAGACAAGAAAATAGACAAGGCATCCAAAGAACAAAT
>NW_026407543.1:0-246 GCF_001194135.2 Octopus bimaculoides | reverse complement strand
GGTAGATAGAGGACGGCGAGCAGGTAGAAATGCTTAGCGGTATTTCGTCTACCTTTACGTTCTGAGTTCAAATCCCGCCGATGTTGACTTTGCTCTTCATCCTTTCGAGCTCGATAAAATTAGTACCAGTTACACACTGGGGTCGATGTAATCGAATTAATCCCTTTCCCCAAAATTTGAGGCCTTGTGTTTCCAGTATCTATCTATCTATCTATCTATCTATCTATCTATCTATCAACCTATCTA
>NW_026407542.1:0-256 GCF_001194135.2 Octopus bimaculoides | reverse complement strand
AAATTTTTTTTGCTGCCCTATAATTTATTAATAATGATAAAATATTTTTTAGCTAATTCCTGAAAGAAAATTGGCATTTTTGTATTTGCTGCCGATAAGGTAAAGCGCACATGCGCGGTAAATTTTGAAAAATTAACATATAAACATAAGCCATGTTTCCTATGACTCGTGTTTATATGTGATCTGGTTATTCCGCACAAGATAGTTTTGACCTTGTAAGGTATATTTTTATCTTGCTAAAATAACTTGAAACCAT
>NW_026407541.1:0-498 GCF_001194135.2 Octopus bimaculoides | reverse complement strand
ATATATATATATATGTCGGTAAAATTGATTATAAGGGGACAGTAAACTTGCTGTGGGCAATGGGAAATCCAATGTTTTGGACAGAATCCTTAATCAGAGAAGAAACACAGCAGAGCTGTACATCTTTTGTAATGTATGTCCTCTTCCAAGGACATATGATATGGTTGCTGAAAAGTTCCTGGCTTTTCGGCACCCCCTCATGTATATATATATATATATATATATATATATAACGTGACAGTCATGGATTTTAACTGGTAAGCCACACTGAAGAGGCTCAGGGTTAAATACCCAAAAGCCGAAACCTGGTTTGTGGATATCCCTAATTGCATAATATTTTTATTTGTGCTGTTAAATGTTTTAATTCTTTCTGTTTTCCTCGCATACTGTTTTTCTCTGTTATATTGATGCACTACAGTGGATTATTTTAAGACTTTAGCTCTAATTCCTAGCAGGTAGATGCTTGTTAAGCATCATTACGCTTCATGCAAATTTATA
>NW_026407540.1:0-322 GCF_001194135.2 Octopus bimaculoides | reverse complement strand
GTGTTCGTGGTGGTTGTCGTGGTGATGGCGGCGGCGGTGGTAGGAGTGGTGGTAGTGGTGGTGGTTTTTGGTCTTTAACTGCCTTATTTGTTGTTGTTTATTGTTCTCTTTCAGTAATGGTCTTTAATTTGTCTTCACTAGAAATTACAGAAATTTTGCTTAATTACAGAAATGTAATTGGGATTTTTTCTTCCTCAATTTTAATTTAATGATCTATTCTCTAGTTCATTAAGTATTGTCAGATTGGCTGGGTCAGCGGTAAATATATAATACAGTTTTTGGTAATACTGACTTTGGGCGACAAGATGATAATGCGGAGGAG
>NW_026407539.1:0-443 GCF_001194135.2 Octopus bimaculoides | reverse complement strand
ATATATATATATATATATACACAACAATATACGCTCACACTTCATATAAATATACACAAAGATACACATGTGTGTGCATTTGTGTATATCTGTGTCATCCTCTGCAGATGCATTTGCATACACCTGCGTACACATATTGAAAGCACCTTACATATACACCCTTATATCAATACATACATACAACCTAGCAACACCTGAGGGACTCACAGTAATTAGGAGAAGCAAGCAAGCTACTATTAAGAGAAACTGAACTTTTATCACTTGTTCTCATAGATTAATTCTCCAAGTGACAGCGTCAACGTTCTATAAGGTTGGATCGGTGCCATGGATGAGAGATTTTGGTAAGGAAATCACCAGTGTGTAATGTGGCAGATCAAAGAATCACAACCTATATATTATCATTGTTATTATCATTATTATTATTATTATTATTATTATTATTA
>NW_026407538.1:229-456 GCF_001194135.2 Octopus bimaculoides | reverse complement strand
TCCTTTTCATTTGTTTATTTTCTTTTAACTTAGGTAACATTTGAGTTACACCATAATCTTGTTTACTTTACGAATAAGTATCCTTTTATTTGTTTATTTTCTTTTAACTTAGGCAACATTTGAGTTACAACATAATCTTGTTTACTTTACGAATAAGTATCCCTTTTTATTTGTTTATTTTCTTTTAACTTAGGCAACATTTGAGTTACAACATAATCTTGTTTACT
>NW_026407538.1:0-219 GCF_001194135.2 Octopus bimaculoides | reverse complement strand
AAGTATCCTTTTTATTTGTTTATTTTCTTTTAATTTAGGCAACATTTGAGTTACAACATAATCTTGTTTACTTTCTGAGAATTCTCACTGTAATTTTCATTTAATTTTTATTACAACGACCACTTAGCTCTGATTCTCTTTAACAATAGAAACCTTTACGACCCCCTCCCTTCTTTTCACTATCGTTTCGTTTCTTCTCTTCGTTTTTTCTCTACAACT
>NW_026407537.1:0-1083 GCF_001194135.2 Octopus bimaculoides | reverse complement strand
ATAGTACAGTCCAACTAATGTAAATAGTGTACTTAATGACTAAAGAGTTTAGTAAAGATGATGAGTGCTAACTCTGAAGCTAACTGCTTGAGTAAAATGAAAGGTATAACATTAGGAGTGGTTGGATTGGAATAATGATGATCAGATTTTGTATTTGGTGAATGTGCATATATGGTAGTGATATGGGTGAGGTGAAGAAGAAGCATTAGGGAGGTGTATTCTTTGTATATGTATGCAGTGTAGAGTTGCAGGAAAACCTGAACTTTACTAATAGGAGTAATACTTTCTGGAACCTTTTAAAGGACTGGTTACTTGGAAGAATCTGAAAAGTGTGTAAAGACATATCGTGGCAAGGGACCAGCAAGCAGTTTGGGAGGGAAGAGAGCTTGGAGGCTGTGCAATGTATGTAAGTGCTCATCTTGCAAACATTGCAGTGATAAATAAATACCTCCTGGTTGGTGATGGTTGGTGACTCTCTTGATGTAAATAGCATTCATTGTGTATATCTGTGAGGGGAGACAGTGTGAGGTTTGGTATTGTAACTTTTCATTGTGTGAGGAATATGAAAGAGTATAGTGACTCTCTATGAACAGTCATAAAGATCATACATTAAACAGGAAACAATTGTATCTTGGCTATTTGTTTCATTGTGTGCCTATCATTATGTGTGAATATTTTATGCCTAATTAAAAATAATAATGCTTTGTCAGTTTCTTTTATATTATCTCTTGATCAATGCATATTAAAGGTTTAACACATAAAATTACAAATGCTAAAAAATTGTTTTCTAAATTAGAAAAAAATCTGACCAAAATCACTAATACTTTTTCTTCTTATTTTGAAACAAATGAATAAACATGTTAACAACAACTTAGTAAGTTACATTTATTTATTAGTTATTTGCTTTACTTTTATGAAATGTTTGCTACAACCATTATATTACCCCTCCAACTTCATCACATATAATGAAAAGAAGAAAATAAACCGTTTGCTTCAGCAACTCATTGGTTTTCCTCTACCAGCCTTGCCATGATTTCAAGTAAATTGCTGAGAGAATTCAAGGAAACCTACTCTACTTCAACA
>NW_026407536.1:0-507 GCF_001194135.2 Octopus bimaculoides | reverse complement strand
ATATATGTATATATATGTATGTATGTACATATATATACATTCACATAATGTATGTATATGCATATATATTTACATATATATACATAAATATATGTACATATGTATATGCATAAATATATATATATACATATATATATGCATATATCTATGTGTGTGTGAGTGTATACGTAAAGAAGTGGGTAAAGTATGCACCTTTCTATCCAGAACAATAAAAGAAAGCCAAAAGCAAGGGGGGAAAAAATCCCTGAATGTAGATTTCGAAAAGAGATTTCGTTCTTTTATTTCATATTTTTTGTTTGTGATGGCCGCCATTTTGAACGTTACAACAAGTAACACTGTGTTTACGTCACAAGCGGGAACGTGAGGAAAACCCCCTACCAAAATCAGCCAGTGATAAGAACAAAACGACAGCTGTCCTGCATACACCAACACTCTCTCTGAATGCCACGAATGCCAACAACAACAACAACACCAACAACAACACCAACCACTGCTATAACCAAAGCT
>NW_026407535.1:0-464 GCF_001194135.2 Octopus bimaculoides | reverse complement strand
AAAGACAATTTTCATATCCAACTTCACGTGGGTGTTTTGTTAGAACGCCAAATATTGACGTATATGTCTTCAGATGTTCACTCATATACATGCACGGTACATACAATCACTCATACATATGCATCGTTAACAGAGGTGGCCCGGCTACTATGGGCGCCGGAACTGTCAGATCACATGATTTCGGCGTAATTCATCCCTTGATTGAGAAGTACCAGATCACCGCATACCAGCCAAATCTTACTGCCAATGGTATATAAAATTACAGTGACTTTCTAAGCACTGATGTCGTATAGAGTTAGCAGGTTGACTAAAAAATAATTATTAGCGACAGAAGCAGTATTAATACCAAAAGCAATCATCCAACTTAAAGGGTATGTTTTAGAAAGCCGAAAATTGCGTTATTCGACTTGAGATGTCCTCTCATAGCAGCACATGCTGCATAAAAACACTGATTTATGTGTGTG
>NW_026407534.1:0-236 GCF_001194135.2 Octopus bimaculoides | reverse complement strand
TATTTTCTGCGAGACTTTTGTATCGTCTGCGTAGCTTGCAAGAGTGGTTACCTGGGCACTTGAAGGCATATCTGAGAGAGCAAATATAAAAAGCAATGGTCCCAAGACAGTGCCCTGTGGAACACCGCTCACTATTTGTGCTTTCATAGAAGTGGCTCCATTAGCCACTACTGTCTGACGTCTATATTTCAGAAAGTCATGTAACCACTCTCCAAGTTTTCCAGCTATACCAAGAT
>NW_026407533.1:0-568 GCF_001194135.2 Octopus bimaculoides | reverse complement strand
TCCACTCACAAGGGTTTGGTCGACTCGAGGCTATAGTAGAAGACACTTGCCCAGTGGGCCTGAACCCGGAACCATGTGGTCGGTAAGCAAGCTAATTACCACGTAAACACTTCTCCGCCTATGTAATATATATTAATGCATATAGACGCCCACATGAACCACCGCTCTTTTCCATTTCCTCCTCTCATACTTTTTTTCACGCACATGTTCGTGATGGTTATTTGTTTATTTTGTACTGCAGATACAAACACATTCTAGACACACACACATATGTATGTATTTGTGTATCTATGTTTATCCCCCACAATCACATGACAACCGATGCTGGTGTCTTTACGTCCCTGTAAATTAACTGTTCATCAAAAAATACCGACTAAAGGTGGTGCTCAGGCATGGCCGCAGTCAAATTACTGAAGCAAATAAAAGAATAAAATAATATATATATATATATTGTATGATATACGTGTATGATATACGCAAATTTAGACGGGTTTTGACACCACACAGTAATTTCTCTTTGTTTATGTTTGTTTATTTTCCCCTGCTTATTTCCCTTTGTTTTTATTTC
>NW_026407532.1:0-399 GCF_001194135.2 Octopus bimaculoides | reverse complement strand
CATACATACATACACATGCATATATATATATATATATGTGTGTGTGTGTGTGCATGTATGCATATATAAACATTTATATGTACGTCTGTGTATATTGTTGTGTGAGTCAATATGTTTGCGTATGTATGAATTTGCAAATAGTTTCTTGTTATAGATTATTGCATTTTCAATAAACTATTGATTAATAGTGCACTTGATCCATGGTTTCATGACCGTATATATAAATGCCGATATAGCACTATTTTTAAAAAGCATGATTTGTTCCTGTCTGAAGACCCGACACATGAGGGGAAACTCTAGAGTAACACGCCACCGGTTCACATTTAACAGGCCATTGGTTCACTCTGTATCAACTCTATGCGAACACAAATAAGCATACACATACACGCACAATATATA
>NW_026407531.1:0-740 GCF_001194135.2 Octopus bimaculoides | reverse complement strand
CTTCGCTCCTTTGCACCACATGGGCTCAACTCTCCTCCCCTCTTCATCTATATCTTCTCCTCTCACACCTACTTCCTCCCACCCAATTCTCCTCTCTTGGACCTACTTCCTATCTTCACTCCTACCCACCTTCTCCCTTCCACGCTCTCCCTTGTTACCCCACACCTACACATTTCAGGCCTACCATCCCTATACATCCCTTCCCCACCCCAGCCCTTAGACCACACCCTTCCTTCCCCCATACCACCCTGCACACACTAGCACTGACCACTTCCCAGCACCCACACCAGTGCACACTAACAATGACCACTTCCCAGCACTTACAACATCATCCACACACCTATACATGCACACGTCAATGTCACCAGCCCCCTTCCACATGCACTTACACGCTCTCACATACACATGCATGTGCACCTTCGTTTTGGGATAACCACTACTTTATTATCTCCCCTTCTTTCTAGCTCTCCTGTGTGACCCCTCTGTCTGGCATTCGCCATGATAGATCGCTAGCCACTAAACCTTTTTCTATTTTCTCTCCCTGCTTATTTCTGTGTTCCTTTCTGTCAAAGAGCGTAAGCTCGAAACGTAAAAGACGTTCTCACTTCCTGAGCATTAAACTAATACATCTGTTTGTTGTTTACACACCCGCCTTCGTCTTGCTTTTCTGTAAATTCTCACTATTTATATATAGTGAAACAAAAACACTCATGTCAAATACTTTCACTTTAAAAATGAAA
>NW_026407530.1:0-314 GCF_001194135.2 Octopus bimaculoides | reverse complement strand
ATACGGAAAGTCTTTGACGTTTCGAGCTACGCTATATATATATATATATACATATATATATATGATTGAATAAGTTTGAGCCAAGAAAGAGTACAGAGGAACATTTATATGTAATCTCTACAATTGCTTCATTGCAGTGTAGTTGTCCGCGTTCGCAGGTATTTGTTCATGCAACCGTTTCCCTGCATTGTGAGATCTTGTGTTTCATCGGGTGATATATAAATATTGTCTCTGTGTTCCGTAAGCTCAAATTTTCGGCTTCAATCGCATCCTTGGTTTTGCAAGGTGTAACCTAACTAACTGTGTGTGTATAT
>NW_026407529.1:0-264 GCF_001194135.2 Octopus bimaculoides | reverse complement strand
TGTGTGTGTGTGTGTGTGTGTGTGTGTCTGTCTGTCTGTGCGTGTGTGTATGTACTATATGTGTATATGTATATATATGTATGTGCGTATATACATGTATGTGTGTATAAGAGGGCAGCAGCATCAAACTCCATCATTTTAAATAATGGTCTAGCTCAGTCAACAGTGGTGCCCCAGCATGACCGCAGCTTTAAAGCTGAAACATTTTAAAGAATTGAAGAATATACATACACACACACACACACACACACACACACACACACA
>NW_026407528.1:0-315 GCF_001194135.2 Octopus bimaculoides | reverse complement strand
ATGTATGTATATATGCGTGTGTGTGTCTGTGTATGTATGTATGTTTGTATGTATGTATGTATGTATGTATGTATAATTCTGTATTGGGATGAGTATTGCCCACAACGCCTAGATTGTTGAGAGCAATAAAAATAATATTTAATTTGAGTTTCTGTGGATTGATATTATTTCCACAAAATTGTGAGCAATTTCACACACGGAGGAAAACTTTTAGGAAGAAGTACTTGGTTGGCATTTTCTTAAATGGCAATGGCTGGACAGATGTTTTCTGGGATCTATTTTAAAACGGGGGCGCCAGTATTTTCTTAACGAAAC
>NW_026407527.1:0-275 GCF_001194135.2 Octopus bimaculoides | reverse complement strand
TTACTGGCAAAGGCCATGCTCGAAATGGTGTATTACGTGTCACCTGCACATGTATGTATGTATGTATGTATGTTTGCCATGTTGGACCACTGAACTCAACACGTTTGTTTTTCGTTCCCTTCTTATTTATTTCCTCTTCTTCCTTTCTGTCAAAGAGCGTAGGCTCAAGACGTAAAAGACTTTTCCATTTTTCCCCAGGTGTCAAACTAATACATTTGCTTATTGTTCCTACACCTGTCATTGTCTTTGTTTTTTTATAAATTTGGGATCTTTAT
>NW_026407526.1:0-609 GCF_001194135.2 Octopus bimaculoides | reverse complement strand
ACATATGTGTGTGCGTGCGCGTATGTGTGTGTATGGCTGTGTGTTATATGTACACACACACATACACACGCGCGCACATATTACATATACATGTGTGTGTATTTGTGTGTCTTTCTCCCGCCCCTCACTGCATGACAACCGGTGTTCATGTGTTTACGTCCCTGTAACTTAGCAGTTCGGTAAAACAGACGATAGAATAAGTATCAGGCTTAGAAATATATATATATATATATATATATATATATATATATATATATATATATATATATATATATATAAAGAAAAATATTGGAGTCGATTCATTCGACTAAAAATTTTTCAAGACGGTGCCCCAGTATGGCCGCAGTCTAATCACTGAAACAAGTAAGAGATACAAGATAAATGATTCATATACATAAACAGAGAAATAGAGATTTTCATAAACAGGTACATTCTATTTAGAATCTGAATGATGTACATAATTATAAACATACAGAGATATGTATATACAAGCGCTTAGATGCATATGTATACAAAAGTATATAGATGCATACATCCGAAAAGAATTATGCGCATCCATACATATGTACATACACACACACACACATACGTTTATAATTACAACCACGA
>NW_026407525.1:0-532 GCF_001194135.2 Octopus bimaculoides | reverse complement strand
ATATATTTCTGTTTGTACGTATGTATTATGTATGTATTACGTTTGTATTTTGTATGTATTACGTATGCATACGTACGTATTATGTTTGTATTACGCATGTGTACGTATTTATAATACATGTATTACGTATACATACGTGTGCATTGTATATGTTTACGTACGTACACGTATGTATGGTTCTATTTTTTTGAATTTGTGTGTATTTCGTATGTGTTACGCATGTATTGTGTGTGTATTACGTATGTATCACGTATGTATTATGTAATATATTCCGTGTAGACACGTTGTATTATTCAGGTATTACGTATCTATATGTACACATGATTTCTTGTTTGTGTGTATATATAGTACCGTGTTTGTGTGTATATATAGTCGATAAGTCGTGTAATTTTGCATGCGTGCGTTTTTGTGCCTGTGCGTATTTGTGTAAGTATGTGAAGGTGACGAATTTTGCGTGCGTTAATATAGAGTACTATGTTGATCTTCATATTGGTTTTGGTGGTTTGTGTTCACTTTCATTAATATTTTCACG
>NW_026407524.1:3260-3858 GCF_001194135.2 Octopus bimaculoides | reverse complement strand
AGTTTACACAGCTGCAACACACCTACCTACAGTGGGATACGTGTATGTATTTATGCGTGTGTGTGTGTGTGTGTGTGTACGCGCGTGTGTGTGTGTGTGTGTGTTTGGGTGTTTTTGAGTGCTAGGAGTGCGTGCGTGTGTTTGTGGGGAGAGAGAGAGAGAGAGAGAGAGAGAGAAATATAGAGAGAGTAAGAGACAAGGACAGAGAAAAATACAAGACATGAAGGCAGGCATTCAGACAGATTGTGAAATGATAATAACTTAGGAAGGCTATATCATTTTAACCTGCAGCTGTCGGTTAATATGTATTTTACCAATAATATTAACAAGAATTTGCGAAAAGAAAATAGGAGAAAGTATAAAGAAATCGATCTATTAAGATACAAGATTGGATCAGATGGTTCTTGGTTCCTGAGAGAGATACATCATAGCAATTTCTCTAATCTGATACAAGAGATATATGTATTAAAATAGATATATTTGCATAAAGTGTAAGAGACATCATTAGTATGTATTACATAGAAATATATGGTTCCACACACACAGAAGCATATATGTATATATGTATACATACAAATATATATATATATATATATAT
>NW_026407524.1:1320-2218 GCF_001194135.2 Octopus bimaculoides | reverse complement strand
ATATATATATATATATATATATATATATATATATACATACACATATATGCATATTTATATATATGTGTGTGTGTGTGTGTTTGTATATACATATGTATGTATAATGTATATTTTTATACATACATACACATATATGTGCGTGTGCATTTCTTTCTCCCCCTCTCTCTATCTATATGTATAAGCACACACATACACATGTGTGAATAGACACACACAAACACGCACGCACACACACAGACAAGCACTCCCACACACACATAAATCAGCAGGATGACACAAGAATAAACGTTAGATATCTAAAAACAAGGAAGAATCAGCTTGAAAAATGAACTCGGTGGCTTATTGAAGTTGCGTGGGGTTGATATAAGCTTAGATCTAGCGAATTTCGAAGTAATAAAAAGAAATTAGATTTATTTCAAACTTTTATTCTCTGGAGAAAGGAATTAAAGATTAAATGCGGGGTGATAGGATTTTTCAGGGTTTAAATACTCGCCTAGATTAATATATATAAATAAGAATTAATATATATTAATGGATGTGTGTATGTAAGTATGTATGCATGTATGTATGTATGTATGTATGTATGAATGAATGCAGTATGTATGTATAAATGTACGTATGTATGTAGTATGTATGTATGTATGTATGTATGTATGTATGTATGTATGTATGTAAGAATGTATGTATGTATCATTTTGGTTTTATTTGGCTCAGTCATTAGAATACAGGTATGTTGGGGCATCGCCTTGAAGAATTCCTGTCGAAACGAATCGACCCCACTGCATTCTTTTCGGAGCCTTTTCAAAATTTCGTGGGCGTAAATACACAAACAACTGTTGTGAGGCGGCGGTAGGGAACAAAATGCAAAGGCACAGGAATGACTATGCACTTATATATA
>NW_026407524.1:0-754 GCF_001194135.2 Octopus bimaculoides | reverse complement strand
CTTTCTCTTTCTCTATCTCCCTGTCTCATGCTCATGCAGTGTTTAAAAAATCTTATATTTTTACATTAAATATTTAAAAATACCTATTCTATAAAAAATTGTTGAAATAACTTGCGTATTTTAGAAATACTGCCAATTTATTGAACATAAATTTAAGCAGCAAAACCTTAAGTTGACCGCCAAGGTACATGCGAAATGTTAAGGTTCAGGTAGAGCTGGTTAAGAAAAACTGGTGCAAGCTGTCCCCTTTTCCTATAATAAATATATCTATCCACTTTTACAGACTAAGTTCTGTATTAGTTAATTCTAGAACCACGTAAAATGTATTATTGATAAGATCCACTATCCTTACGTCCTGATGTGTGCGTATATATATATATACGTTTAATAATAATAATAATAATAATAATAATAATAATGGGAGTGAGTGAAAAACTATGGAGACTTCGGCGGAATTTGAACGCAGAACTTCAAGCTGGAAGAAATATTTTGTAACACTGATATACATGTATATATATATATATATATAAATTAATTTTTAAAAATTAATTGATCGCTATATATGTGTGTATGTGTGTGTGTGTATTTAACGGGTTGTGGTTTTTCCCTTTATATTCTCTCTGTATTCAAAACCCACCCCACACAACATAACCAGACATCGCAACATTATTAACGTAAAAAAGCACAAAATATTCCCCCCACAATCTTTTCGTTGCCTCCTCCCTCATATTTCATTTCAACGTATTTTAAATTT
>NW_026407523.1:0-522 GCF_001194135.2 Octopus bimaculoides | reverse complement strand
ATATATATATATATTACTGTATCGATTAGACTACCGTATGTTGTTATATACCGCCCGCTGGTCACAATACCGCTTCTTTACATTGCTGAAACTTTCGAATGATACCCCTCCGCTGGTTTGGCGGGTAGGCCAACATTCCCACCGAACGCAACTGAGTGAACTAGAACAATTTAAAGGGGAGTGTTTTGCTCGAGAACGCAGTGGATCAGCGGTTGAGAATGGAAACCACGAGCGCAAGAGTAGTGCCCTAACTGCTAGTTTCATGCGCCTCTATCTATCTATCTATCTATCTATCTATCTATCTATCTATCTATCTATCTATCTATCTATCATCTACAGAACCATTAATTTAAAGACAAAGACAGTGGAAAAATTCACCCAAGAAAGTGTTGAGAGGTGCTTAAAGCCGATTTGGTCTTACAAAACTTACATAACGAGAGGTTTGAAATTCGGGACGGTAGAGGTAAGACTGGACAGCGAGCAGCGAGCGAAGGACCTCTCCACTAAGTCATTACAACATGA
>NW_026407521.1:295-397 GCF_001194135.2 Octopus bimaculoides | reverse complement strand
CGTATCAGTTCCCGTGTGTCGGAAACAAATTCGCAAAAATTCTCAAAACAAAAAAAGGTGCTGAAAGCAGAATTCCGTCCATTATTCCTATGTTCGTTGCAT
>NW_026407521.1:0-112 GCF_001194135.2 Octopus bimaculoides | reverse complement strand
TTTAAGGCTGTAGTCAAAGGGAGACAACTTACATAAAAAGCTATCGTCAACGTTGTGTAAACCTTCAGAAGCTAGCCAATCCGACGTAGTACACCATTCCAAATAAATGGGC
>NW_026407520.1:0-237 GCF_001194135.2 Octopus bimaculoides | reverse complement strand
ATTATTCAGTAGTTTTATTTTTATAGCGTGCTTTCACTTCACTACCGAGCCCAGCTTTATGATCCCACCAAACATAAGGCATAGCTTTTTGGGCATGGATATTCGTCTTTCGTTGCTATCTTGTGGGATCCTTACGCAAACTCTTTCTCGCATACGTTTTCGTACACAATCCATTTTCCGCTCCACATCTGTGTTTGAGTGTGCGTATATATATATATATATATATATATATATATA
>NW_026407519.1:0-264 GCF_001194135.2 Octopus bimaculoides | reverse complement strand
ACTGCGGCCATACTGGAGCACCACCTTTAGTCGAACAAATCGACCCTAGGGCGTATTCTTTGTAAGCTTAGTACTTATTCCATCGGTATCTTTTGCCAAACCACTAAGTTACGGGGACGTAAACACACCAACATCGGTTGTCAAGTGATGGTAGGGGAACAGACACAAATACGCACACACACAAAGACACACAAACACACATATATATATATACATATATATACGCACATATATACATATATATATATATATATATATATATAT
>NW_026407518.1:0-310 GCF_001194135.2 Octopus bimaculoides | reverse complement strand
GGTGGTGGCAGTCGTCGTCGTCATCGTTGTCGTGCTGCAGTTGTGGTATTGGCTGTCATGATGGTGGTGTTAGAGGATTACAGGGCTTTGATGCTGTTGCTGCTGCTGTTCATGATAATGATGATGATCATGATCATGATCATGATGTTGAAGATGATGGTGATGATGATGGAGATAACGATGATCATGATGACAGTGTTAATATCGATGATAATGAAGATGAAAGTGACGACTACGACGACGACGACAACGGTGGTGGCGGTGACAATGATAATGGTGATGATGATGATGATGATGATGATGATGATGA
>NW_026407517.1:0-410 GCF_001194135.2 Octopus bimaculoides | reverse complement strand
TGGTACAACAAGGCACCAATGTTTACTGAAAGTATAAGTCGATAAATTTACGACGCTATAGTAAATCACCTTCACATGTGACGGCAGCGAACATACAAATGTTTTCGTACCTCTAAGAAAACATTAGATAAATGGACAACCCAGACTCAGATAATTTAGTACCTTGGCTTCGGACTCTTCAAATCGTAAATTTGATGAGACTTCTTCAGCTAGAGTTACCTGAACAATATTTCAAATTTTGCTACATCAAGGCCAGTATCCTCGCCGGAACGACTAACCGTTAACAGAACAGAGAACACTGCAAATATTTGTATGTACAATTATATATATAGTATAATATGTGAGTATATGCATATATAGGTACATGCATGTACATACCTACATCTACATGTATGTATATATATATATAT
>NW_026407516.1:0-507 GCF_001194135.2 Octopus bimaculoides | reverse complement strand
TCATCTGTCTATCTATCTATTTGTCTATCTATCTATCTATCTATCTATCTGTCTGCATATCTAGCTGTCTTCATATCTCTCTCTCCCACTCTCTGTCTATGTCTCTCTCTCTCTCTCTCTCTCTCTCTCTCTCTCTCTCTCTCTATCTATCTATCTATCTATTTGTCTATTTATCTGTCTATTTATCTGTCTATCTATCTGCATATCTATCTATCTGTCTTCATATCTCTCTCTCTATCTATCTATCTATCTATCTATTCATCTATCTGTCTATTTATATATCTATCTGTCTGTCTATCTATCTGCATATCTAGCTATCTGTCTTCATATTTCTCTCTCCCACTCTCTATCTATCTATCTATCTATCTATCTATCTATCTATCTATCCATCCTTCCCTTTCTTTCTCCTCTGTTCTTCACCATCACTGCCACCAACACCCTCTGTCTTTCCTTCTTTCTCTCTTATTCTAAGGTTTGTGAAACAGACAAGGCAGGTCTGCTAAAGAG
>NW_026407515.1:0-273 GCF_001194135.2 Octopus bimaculoides | reverse complement strand
TATATATATATATAATTATATATATATATATATATATATATATATAGTGTATCTCGTGTGTACAAATAGATGTATGATTGCTATTGTTAAGTTTAGAGCCCAAGTAGATTATCATAGTCTAGTCTGCTTCCAGCTATTCTATATTGTAGTATTAGTAGTTATGAAAATGGGCAATTTTCAGCTTGCGTGTATATGGGTGGAAATGAGTTGCTTGGAAGAGGTCTGCGCTCCCCGAGTGCTTTTCTAGTTACTATATATATATATATATATATA
>NW_026407514.1:0-227 GCF_001194135.2 Octopus bimaculoides | reverse complement strand
TGCTATATGAACATTTATTGTGGTTTAGAGTCAAGATTTGGCTGCTATTTCCAGTGTGGTGGTATCTCTTAGATACCCTATATTATAATTTTATATAATTGTTACTTTTGATGGTTTTTATTCCCATGCTGGCCACTTGATAAAATTGATATTTTATATATCGATCTTATCCTTATATATTATTGGCACTCTGTCGCTTACGACGTCGAGGGTTCCAGTTGATCCGA
>NW_026407513.1:0-348 GCF_001194135.2 Octopus bimaculoides | reverse complement strand
GCCGAAATGTTGTGTTAAGAACAAACAAGATGAGGACAAATATCCGTCAATAATAAATAATGTAAATAATGTACATATATACATACATACTTACGTAGTATATATGATCTATGTTTGTGATTGTGTATTTACGCATATGTGTGTGAGTGTATGTGGATGTGCTTATGTGCATCTGCATCTGTTGTTTATATTGTGTGTCATTCCATCTCGCTACTGAGTGGTTTGTTAATAAATAAAGATCAATAATATAATTAGTACCAGACTCAAATAAGTGCCAGACTTGATTCGATCAGCTAGACTCCATATATATAGGCGCGGGAGTAGCTGTGTGGTAAGTAGCTATATATA
>NW_026407512.1:138-288 GCF_001194135.2 Octopus bimaculoides | reverse complement strand
CGGTCTCTTTTGACGAACCACTAAGTTACGGGGACGTAAACACACCAGCACCGGTTGTCAAGTGATGTTGAGGGGGACAAACAGACACAAAAACACACACATATATACATACATATACATATATATGATGGGCTTCTTTCAGTTTCCGTC
>NW_026407512.1:0-128 GCF_001194135.2 Octopus bimaculoides | reverse complement strand
ATATACATACATATACATATATATGATGGGCTTCTTTCAGTTTCCGTCTATGAAATCCACTCACAAAGCTATAGTAGGAGACACTTGCCCAAGGTGCCACGCAGTGCGACTGAACCCAGAACCATGTG
>NW_026407511.1:0-232 GCF_001194135.2 Octopus bimaculoides | reverse complement strand
ATGAGAACTAAGATTATAATGATCAGAGTTCGAAATCACGTGATAAGGATGTATTTCTTTACTTCATTTTGTGAGTTTACCTCGCCGTAGAAAGGTGCTTTAGATCGCTCTCTTGCTTTTCCTCAATTCATAAGGTTAGTGTATAGTGTGGCTTTTCGTGTAGTTTTGACTTTTATTTCTAGCAATTGCCGGTTTCTAATTTGTACCCTTCTTTACACACACACACACACAC
>NW_026407510.1:0-266 GCF_001194135.2 Octopus bimaculoides | reverse complement strand
TACACGTTTTGGGTTCTTTGTTGTTCTTTGTAAACTTAAGAATAGGAAAGTTTTCTTTATATTAGCATCATTATTGTTATAGCTGCGATAATAATAATAATAATAATAATAATAATAATAATAATAATAATAATAATAATTAGTATTAGTATTAGTTTTAATATTATTAATATTATTGTTGTTGGGGAAGTTGATTGTTAGTTATCCATGTTGCCTACTGGCATGCTTAAAGTCAGCGTTACTAGCTATGTCAATATATATATATA
>NW_026407509.1:1194-2344 GCF_001194135.2 Octopus bimaculoides | reverse complement strand
CGCTACAGATAATAGTAGCCAAATACCCCTCAAACCACTTCATTACCGTCTTTTAAAAAGGAACAGTGGAGACATGGTCCTGGGTTCTTTGCATAGGGAAGAAATATGTGTGTGTGGTCCGATGGAGGGTAAGTTGAAACTTCGAAGTCTATCAACACTATTCTTGTTAATGGATGATAAATATGTACTTTTCAAAAAGTATCAAGTAAATCCTTGAGTTTAATGTAACATTGTTTTTAGTATAACCTCGACATAAAAAGCCATATACATATACATATACATATATATATATATATATATATACACACACACACACACGTGCGTGTATATATGTAAATATGTGTGTATACATCACACAGTATTTGTGTATGAACGTGAGAGAGAGAGCGGAGCGGAATTATTAACAAACACTGTTATCATTGATTTCAGTAATCTGATAAAATATATATTAGGAAATCTCTATCCTTGTTGTCGTCATTATGGTCAAGCTTTAATCCGCTCTCATCTCTCAACTCGCTTCTCACCTAATTTCAGAAGTTACCTCTACGACTACCCCTTATTACCCAGCCACTCGTATCTCGCACAGTGCAGCCCATCTACCATGATAAACAAACCACACGATGCTACTGACGTACTTTCGTCGATGTGTAAAGAAAACGACCTGATGTCATTATAAACTAGCGTCACTCTGACGTCACACCAGTATGTGTGCCTCTGGCGAGACAAAATAACACATAGATATATATATACGTTGTACGTACATATGTATGTATATGTGTGCGTTTGTATGTGTGCGTGCGCGCGCGCGTGTGTGTATTTGTTTATATATATTAGTACATCATCATCCGGTCAAGTTTGCTCGGATATATATTAATACATACATACAAACAAACATATATACATGCATACATACATACATACATACATACAAACATCCATATATATATATATATATGGATGTTTGTATGTATGTATGTATGTATGCATGTATATATGTTTCTTTGTATGTATGTATTAATATATATCCGAGCAAACTTGACCGGATGATGATGTACTAATACAATTAAACCTTGGGAGAGGCATTATGCCGGTAATAAACACACGCACTGGTTCAGTCCTTTATTAATTTATATAGTTTTTTGTTAAATTA
>NW_026407509.1:0-829 GCF_001194135.2 Octopus bimaculoides | reverse complement strand
GAGGACCGACTCCTGTATTTGTCGCAAAGATGCGTCACCGGGGTGTCTAGACAGGATTTCTATGTTAATTCTGTCCAGTACACCACCATGTTGTTCTTTGGCATGCTGGTAGAGCACCGAGGTTTGTTTTTGATTATTATAGTCCCTCCAATGTTCGTTTACACGCTCAGCCAAACTTCTTGCCGTCTCACCTATGTATGTGGTGTTTCTGTTTTTACACTCACCATCCATACAGCTTATTTTGTAGACTACATTTCTGGCTTTGCAGTTGGCACCAGGACTATTTTTGCACACAATGCAACTCTCCTCAACACACCTTGTTCTTCTGAAGGGATATGTTTTACATATTATTGATCTAATTGATCTCCCTGAAATACACATACGAAAGATGTACTAATATATATAAACAAATACACACACGCGCGCGCGCACGCACACATACAAACGCACACAAACACACATATTCGATGATTGTATTTCAGTTTCCGTCTACCAGATCCACTCACAAAGCTTTGGGATTGAACCAGGAACCATGTGATTGGGAAGCAAGCTTCTTACCACACGATTACGCCTTGTATATTTATATATATATTAATACATATATGCGCGCGCGCGCGTAAAGATCCAAGGTGAATATGGTACTTAAGTTTAGGCACCAGAATGGTATTATCCATACAATTCCAAAATAGGTGATTAAAATCAAAATAAGCAACAAGGATATCCAAAGTTAATGCAGTACGATCGTTTCATGCGACTCCATTTATTTCAGCAATGTGAACATATATATATGATATAAATAATATATAAATATATGCATATATACATACAT
>NW_026407508.1:0-486 GCF_001194135.2 Octopus bimaculoides | reverse complement strand
ATATATATATATATATATATATATATATGTGTGTGTATATATATATCAGTGTATAATTGGTAGTTTGTAATTATGTATGTACACGTGTAAATCGTGCGTGTGTATGTTTTTCTCTTCGTGTGTGTGCGTGTGTGTGTGTGCGTGCGTGTATGTGTGTGTGTGTGTGTGTGTGATTATGATTGTATTGGAGCAGGTAGGTGTTATAGCATCTGGGTTTATGTTTCCTAGGAAGTGTTGAATATTCAGGTCTGTGATTTAGTCTTATTCTTTCAGTGTATGTAATGGTACATATATATGTGTGCGTGCACGCGGGCGTGTGTGTATGCATGTTCGTGTGTACTTATGTGTATCCGTATGTATGCATATATGTACGTATATAGGTACCCATGTACGTATATAGGTACCCATGTACGAATGTACGTTTGCGTGTAGGTATGTGACTATGTACGCATGCCTGTTTGTGTATGCGTATACATACATATATAT
>NW_026407506.1:0-318 GCF_001194135.2 Octopus bimaculoides | reverse complement strand
ATATATATATATATATATATATATATATATATATATATATTTATTATGTTATATATTATTTATATTATATTATGTTTTATATATGTATAATATTGCATTATATATTATATATAGTATATTGTATTTCATATATATATTATGTTATATATTATATTATATTATATTTTATATATGTATATATTGCATTATATATTATATATAGTATATTGTATTTCATATATATATTCTATTATATTTTATATATATATACTAGCAGTATAGCCCGGCGTTGCCTGGGATTAAGCTAGGATTATGAAGTGATCAAGTGCTTTATTTCAA
>NW_026407505.1:0-417 GCF_001194135.2 Octopus bimaculoides | reverse complement strand
GTATGTATGCATGTATGTATGTATGTATGTATGTATGCATGTATGTAAGAATGTATGTATGTACTTATCTTCTACATGGTAGCATGGTTCTGAAAGAAAGTATCTTGTTTTAATCATTATCCTTGAAATCCTAGGGTCTTGCAGATTTTTATAATCCCAGATATCATGACTATATACAGTGCATGAATTAAGGATCTGTGTTCTATCCCCAAGATCCCAAGTTCAGCCATAGCTTGCTCCAGAGGGGTTGGTATGTATCATCTCGTTCCAATAATAATAGGCATAAGGCAGTAAGTGCATCTTGGAGACTGCATTTGCAAGCATCTTTTCAAAGATCCGTAGATATTTTTTTCTCAATGTATGTCTCTATGTCATTATTCAGTTTATTTCAAAATTTCTTGCCAATAGAGAAAGAAC
>NW_026407504.1:0-206 GCF_001194135.2 Octopus bimaculoides | reverse complement strand
ATATATATATATACATACATAAATATACACATATATATATATGTACGTATATAAATGTGTGTGTGTGTGTATATATGTGCACATATATATGTATATATATATGTATATATATGCACATTTATATATGTACGTATATTTATATATAAATATATGTACATCTAGATTTCGTTCATCAGCACAGTATTGTCCCAAAAATATATATAAAT
>NW_026407503.1:0-470 GCF_001194135.2 Octopus bimaculoides | reverse complement strand
GAGGCTATAGTAGAAAACACTTGCCCAAGATACCACGCAGTGGGACTGAAACCGGAACCATGTCGTTGGGAAGCAAGCTTCTTATCACTTGGTCAAAAGTCTGTTCTGCCTGCTAGAAATAGCAAGTAAATCTCAAAAATCACAACCTACTGACTATGAAAGAAAACGGCATACATATAATATGGTTTCCGATATGATTCGGACATAATGTAATAAGAAGTACGTTTCCTAACACATTAAATTATGTACAGTAATACCTCACTTTCCGCGAACTCGCTTTACGAGACCCGGGGTTTACGAGTTTTATTTTTCAAGCAAAAGATACAAATTTTGAACAAAGTGCAATGGTTTCCACGACCATAACAAAGGTTTCTGCATATTACCGAGAAATTTATAGAGCGGAAAAAGTTTCTTCTAAGCAAACAGCTCTAGACTTATTTTTTAAAAAGAAATCCACAAGTCCGTCTACG
>NW_026407502.1:0-395 GCF_001194135.2 Octopus bimaculoides | reverse complement strand
ATGTATGTATGTATACATAATTATATATGCATACAGGCACACACATATATAAATATATGTGTGCATGCATATATGCGTGTGTGTATGTATCATTATATATGTGTGTTTAGATAAATATATTTACATATATGTGTGTGTGTGTGCGTGTATGTGTATGTCAGTGCAATATTATATTCGTAGGTATACATGTTTATAAATATATTCGTATATACATACATTCACTTATATGTATGTATGTATGTATGTATGTATGCACGTATACACACATATGTATTTACTGGGAAAGACAGACAATACATTTGTACAAATTTAGGTATAGATCAATAGATAAAGGTAGTGAAGGACAGACGAGCAGATAGATAGATAGATAGATAGATAGATAGATAGATAGATAG
>NW_026407501.1:0-275 GCF_001194135.2 Octopus bimaculoides | reverse complement strand
GTCTGCAAGCAAATAGATGCGTGTGTGTATGTGTATGTGTGCATGTGCATACACACTTGCATGCGTGTACATATATGTACGAGTGTGTGTATGTATGCGTATACATGTGTACATGCATGTATAACATATGGATATTTTCTTTGCGTCTGAACATCAGTGTACATGTGTGCATACATAAGCTTCATACCAGCACACATACACATGCACACAAGGACACACATAGAAATATACATACATCTATCTACAGATATATATATATATATATATATATATAT
>NW_026407500.1:0-594 GCF_001194135.2 Octopus bimaculoides | reverse complement strand
TGTGTGTGTGTGTGTGTGCACGAATGTATGTATGTATGTATGTATGCATACATATATCTATATATGTATTATGTATATATTATATATGTATGTATCTATGCATGTATGCATCTATGTATGTCTTATGTATGTATGTATGTGTGTGTGTATGTATGTGTGTGTGTGTACGCGCGCATGTATGTATGTACGTAAGGGTTTATTTAAAACTAGCGAGGAAATTGGAGTATTATTTTTAGCTATGCGATTGAGAATTTTAGCTTTGAGACAGATGGACAAATTGACAGATAAGAATATACATACATTACAGAGAGAAGATGAAACGAACACAACTGAGGAAAATTCTTGATAATATATATATATATATATATATATATATATGTGTATATATATATATATGTGTGTGTGTGTGTGTGTGTGTGTGTTACGTCAATGTGCTTGGAAATAGAGACTGGAAAGCTTCAGAAGCGACACCAGTTCTGTATTCCATCTCACCTCACTTGTTGAAGAAGAAAGTAAGGAAACCGGGATGGATTTGGGATTCTTGTTGCTGTTGTTGTTGCTGCTGTTGGTAGTGGTGGTGGTGGTGATGGTGGT
>NW_026407499.1:0-322 GCF_001194135.2 Octopus bimaculoides | reverse complement strand
GTTTAGAATAGTTGAAAATCAGTCTTTTTCAATCATTATAAGAATTTGGGTCATCTTTAATATATAAATTGTGTTGATAAAAACTGAATTATTTAGGTAGATAGTGAGGTTCACTGTAAAGTTTGTAAAAATTTTTCAATGAATTCAATTTTTATGCCTTGGGGAGAATCTTTATTTTGAAGAGTAACTTTTATAGACTTACCAAATAAATTTTGGACATCCTCTTCAGTAGCATTGTAGGGTGGACCTAAAGAAACATGAAGATATAAATTATTATTGAATATGATATGCTAAATTCCTTTCATGAACTTGTGAATTTTGT
>NW_026407498.1:1394-1841 GCF_001194135.2 Octopus bimaculoides | reverse complement strand
GACACAGTTTTGTTAACATTATAGATTAATAATTTGCAATGACTGAGATATTTAGTGATGTGTCATACATGAATACAGAAAGGTGTTACATGAGATGATATTTTCCCCTTTTAGTGATATGTATAAGGATTATGTTCTGGTATAGTTGAAGGAGACTGAGCCATCATGTCTCTACTGATGCATTTGCAGTTTCTGTTTCTTAAAATAATATAAGCACGTGTGTCTATGATGGATGTGATTGACATCTGTATGCAGGATGTTGAAGGGGCTTGTGGGGTTATATTACCTTGCATGGAAGTGTATTACCTTGCATGGAAGTGTATTACCTTGCATAGAAGAGATAATGACAAATAGTTTATTAATTTGCAAAAGTAAGAAATGCAGGATACAACCAAATCTTATTGCTGAAAGGAATGA
Source organism: Octopus bimaculoides (assembly GCF_001194135.2). Classification (NCBI taxonomy): domain Eukaryota; kingdom Metazoa; phylum Mollusca; class Cephalopoda; order Octopoda; family Octopodidae; genus Octopus; species Octopus bimaculoides. Next base: position 1,424 of record NW_026407498.1, on the reverse strand, counting down.
AGGTGGTGAATTTGGTTGGTGAACTTTAAG
>NW_026407498.1:0-443 GCF_001194135.2 Octopus bimaculoides | reverse complement strand
CTTCATTGAATTTAAGAAGGTCTATTCAAAACAGAAAATCTGTGGAGCACATACAGGTAAACCCTCAAAACAAAAAGTATTCATTTATATATCAACTATTCATCATTTAAAAAAGGGGTGATGAGACAATCTGAATTACCTCAACACAAAACATTGCTCACTCATTGTCTATTTTTATTCCTCTAATCATGTGACATGATTCTATCACATCTTCCTATTCCCTCATCGTTTGTCATTTAGCTTATGCCTATTCATCCAATCAAGTAACACTCCATTGACTCTATCAGGTGACATTTTTATACATTGACTCAGTTTATGAATTTATTTCTTTTCACATCGGGGTACTTGTTTTTTGTGTAGTCTTATTCATTTTACATTGTGGACAATTGGAATTACAATTCACCATTTCATATCTTGTTTTGGAATTGCAGTATTTTTCTTCA
>NW_026407497.1:4752-4985 GCF_001194135.2 Octopus bimaculoides | reverse complement strand
TCCAGGGTTCTGCTTCAGGAGATCCCCATACAGAGCTCGTGCTTTCTCGCAGATGATGATCTCCGTAATCGTATCCCCTGCGAGTTGTTTCTCGTTGATCCACAGGAGAAGCAATATTTCCATCCTTTCGTGGACAGTTATGCGTTGCTTAGAGAGCCTGGAGACACCTTTTGCTATTGTAACAGCCTCGATCGCATCCTTTTTCTTCAGGGTGGTGCAGATCGTCGACATGA
>NW_026407497.1:0-845 GCF_001194135.2 Octopus bimaculoides | reverse complement strand
TGGGTATGAGTGCGTTAGTGAGTGACTGTGTATGTATGTATGTACGTGCGTGCATGCGTGAGTGTGCGTGAATGTGCGTGCGTGCGTGTGTGCGTGCGTGTGTGCGTGCGTGTGAGTGCGCGTGCGTGCGTGTGCGTGCGTGCGTGTGTGTGTGTGTGTGTGTGTGTGTGTGTGGCCGTATGTATATATGTATTTGCCTAAGATTGTTCTTTAATTCTTTCAACCAATGAATCTGTGTATATTTTAGGATATATATATATATATATAATCAGTGTGAGGAGAAGAGAAAAAAGTAAAAAGCACAGGGTCAAGAAAGATCTTAACGCCTCTGTTTGTACCCCTCATCCAGAAAAGTGTACCAAATATCCTTTAAATACACATATTAAGAGAACGCACTTCGTAACACTGTTTGACATGTATACACTCCTTATTCCGGACGTACTAAGTAAGACACGCATATATATACACATGCCTACGTGCACACGTACACCCCCCATACACACACGTCTAGACTTACAAATATAAACGTTATATTGATATCAGGGAATATGTTAGTCTAAATTGGTTCGAGACGCATTCAATTACAAGGAAATATTGCTATATATATACACATACATGCATACATATAGATAGATAGATAGATAGATAGATAGATAGATACATGCATACATACAAACATAAATGTTTATACATATCTGTATATATTTTAGGAAATAGATAGTGCAATGAAAAACAAACATATACAACATATATACACATATGTATACACACATATATATAGATACATACATATGTATATATATATGTATGTATGCCATATATGTATGAATGAATATATATATATA
>NW_026407496.1:0-268 GCF_001194135.2 Octopus bimaculoides | reverse complement strand
TATATATATATATATATATATATATATAAGTAATATATTCATATCCTTTTCACCTGATCAAACACACTTAGCAAGAAAATCAAAGTAGCAGTGGAATTGAATCATCAACAGACTTTACTACCTGACGGTTTGCTGAAACTGAGGGAGATCAGTAAAATACTTAAGCATAGGTGCAAGTATGGCTGTGCAGTAAGAAGTTTGCTTACCAACCACATGGCTCCAGGTTCAGTCCCACTGTGTGACACTTTGGGCAAGTGTCTTCTACTAT
>NW_026407495.1:0-486 GCF_001194135.2 Octopus bimaculoides | reverse complement strand
CCGATATGCTAGAAAGAGATCATCAACTATCTAACCACACAGAAAACACATGCATGCATAGACACACAAACAAGCACACTCACGCACACATGTATATAAAATATTATGTGCAGATTATGCTGCACTTTCCATTTCCACAGTACAATATAAATGTTTTCATGAAAATTCTTGTAATCCTCCAATAATATAAAAAGAGAAAGAGTTCTGTTCTCCATTCCTTATTGCAAACTTTAAGTGGATGAAAACCTTCAATGTGAATCAGTTGGTTCTTTTAGAACATTAAGTACGCATATGTTGCATTTAACTCTTCATTCTGGACAATTTCAAATATAGAACATTTTATCTCGACAGATCTTTTTTATTGTAGCACATCTGTCGCTTTTATAACGAATTACCTGTCTCCCATGAGGCGGCAGAAACACAGAAACATAATGTGGCAGTTTCTAGAAAATATGTGTGTATATATATATACATATATATATATAT
>NW_026407494.1:0-604 GCF_001194135.2 Octopus bimaculoides | reverse complement strand
ATATATATATATACACATATATATATACACATATAAACTGTATGTATAGATACATGTTTATATATGTATATATGTGTATGTGAGTGAGTTTGTTCGTATATATGTATTTATGTATGAATGTATGTATGTATATACTTTTTTATATCTATCGTTATCCGTATGTACGTATATGTGTGTATATTCTTATATTCTTTTATTCTTTTATTTGTTTCAGTTATTTGACATTGTCCATTGTGGAGCACCGACTTTAGTCGAATAAATCGACCCCTGGACATATCCTTTGTAAGTCTGGTACTTATCGATATCATTTTGCCGAACCGCTAAGTTACGGGGATGTAAACACACCAACATCAGCTGACAAGCGATGGTGGGGTGACAAACACACAGACGCACACACAGTCATATGAAGGGCTTCTTTCAGTTTCCCGCTATTAAATCTACTCAAAAAGCCTTGGTCGGCCCGAGGCTATAGCAGAAATACTTGCCCAAAGTGTCACGTTGTAGGGCTGAACCCGGAACCGTGTGGTTGGGAAGTAAGTTTCTTATCACACAGCCAATATTATATGTGTATATATATATATATATATATATATGCATGTACTTA
>NW_026407492.1:0-411 GCF_001194135.2 Octopus bimaculoides | reverse complement strand
ATACATATACATCTATATCTGTCTATAATCTATTTATCTATCTATATATACACACACGCAAGCACACAAATATGTGTGTGAGTGTGTGTTTATATATATATATTTGTTGAGCATTGGGACAATATGTTTAGTTAAGTCGTTTATATTCCGCGTTCAAATGTCACCGAGTCCAACTTTGCTATTCATTCTTCGGGGATCAATGAAATATGCCAGTGCCTGCGTACTTTAAAATTTATGATCTTTTGTCAATGTAAGAAATCATTACCATGGGATTATGTTTAGGGCAGAGCCTTGCAGTTAAATTCCTCAACTTACCCATTCACCTCTTTCCCCTCCTCCTCCTTATCATCAACAATAATATTATCTTCCTCCCTTCGACATTATCATCATTATCGTCATCATCTTCACCAC
>NW_026407491.1:0-372 GCF_001194135.2 Octopus bimaculoides | reverse complement strand
ATATATATATATATATATATATATATATATATATATGTATGTATCTATGATGTGTATTTGTTTAGCACAAAGTCAGTAATTTCATAGACACCATAAACTGTAGTTAATAACTGATAGAGCATTGGATATCATTCTGCACTCTGTGATTTCTGAAATTATCTAATTCCCACAGTTCTGTTCCATCTTATCACAAATTATTTTTCCTACGAAATATACACACAAAAAGAAACAAGGCACCCCCCCACACACACACATGTATATAAATATATATTTCTATATATATATATATAACTATGTTTATATATATATATATGGTTATATTTATATGTATATATATACATGGTTATAATTATAGGTATATATATATATACA
>NW_026407490.1:0-211 GCF_001194135.2 Octopus bimaculoides | reverse complement strand
CGCACAGCATATTTCCAAAGGTCTCGGTCACAAGTCATTGCCTCGGTGAGCTCTAATCTTCGAAGGTCGTGCTTCACCACCTCATCCCAGGTCTTCCTGAGTTTACCTCTTCCACAGGTTCACTCAACCGCTTGGGTGTGACACTTTTTCATACAGCTATTCTCATCCATTCTCGCCACATGACCATACCAGCGCAGTCGTCTCTCTTGCA
>NW_026407489.1:0-203 GCF_001194135.2 Octopus bimaculoides | reverse complement strand
CTACCTCTTCCACAGATTCCCTCAACTGCTAGAGTGTGACACTTTTTCACTCAGCTGTCTTCATCCATTCACACCACATGTCCATAACAGTGCAGTCATCTCTCTTGTACACTACATCTGATGCTTCTTAGGTCCAACTTTTTTCTTAAGGCTCTTACACTCTGTTGTGTATGCACACTGACATTACACATCCAGCGGAGCAT
>NW_026407488.1:226-417 GCF_001194135.2 Octopus bimaculoides | reverse complement strand
TATATATATATATATATATGTGTGTGTATCTATGAGTGCATGTATATATTTGTATATATACATGTGTGCATATATATTTGTATATATACATATTTATACATACATATATATATACATACACATATACATACACATATATATATACACATATGTATACACATACACACACATGTATACATATATATATATAT
>NW_026407488.1:0-102 GCF_001194135.2 Octopus bimaculoides | reverse complement strand
TATATACACATAATACACATATATACACAAACATATGCACATATACACACTGATATATATATACAAATATAGATATATATACATACATATATACATACACAC
>NW_026407487.1:0-303 GCF_001194135.2 Octopus bimaculoides | reverse complement strand
ATATTCCTTTATTTGTGTGTAACAAGGATGTGGGTATAAAGTTTTGTGTTTATGTGTGTATATATAGGCATACAAACACGCACAAATAGGCATGTAGTTACAGATATGCTATATATGTGCATGTGTGTGTACATGTGTATGTATGTATACACATGCCAAATATTATACACACGCATAAATTATATATTATATATACACATACACACACACACATATATAAACACAAGAAGTATATATACACACATATAAACACATGAAGTATACATAATATATACATATATATATATATATATATATATATAT
>NW_026407486.1:0-514 GCF_001194135.2 Octopus bimaculoides | reverse complement strand
GTGTGTGTGTGTGTGTATACGTGTGTGTGTGTGCGTGTATATTTCCTACGCAATAAAGATTATATAACTTAACTGAAATGTAATATGAGCTCTCAATTTATATTTGCAATGTACCGAGGGTATATAGCGTTGGAGATTAGTTTCTGAAATACATATACACGTGACTCTGTGTGTGTGTGTATATCTGTTGTCATAGATATTGTGACATGTACGTTTATGTGAGTGTGTGTGTGTGTGTGTGTATACTATCGGGTATATACTTACATATTTGATAGAGACACAAGGTTAAAGACATATTACTGGGATCAGTAGAGAGAGATGGAGAGGGGGTGATGGTTTATACACATCCACACACGCGCACGCGCATCTGTATATGCATTCATACATGCATGCAGATATACATGTATACATACACTTATATACATACATGCATGCATACACACATACATATATACGTACATACATATATGTATACATACATGTACACATAAATAAATAAATACATACATACATA
>NW_026407485.1:0-528 GCF_001194135.2 Octopus bimaculoides | reverse complement strand
TATATTATGTATGTATTTATGTATGCATATAAACACTCACTCTTTGATATACATGTATTCGATATCGTAGGGTCCGCAATGTGTATAGGTTATTATGCGAACATAATTATTAGTCTACTAATTTTTGACGCCGTAAACACGCAAAATGTTTAATCACAGCAACACCGACGCTGCTGGCTTTGTACTTTTCTTTTTATTATATATCGATTGTTTTAGTTACTTTGTTTATGCTTTATATGAGATTTAATATAGGATCATGCAGCGATATTGTGTTTTATGAAGAAGACTAAGGTGTCAGATTGATCACTCGGTACTGAAATCAGCCTTGCTAACGCGCATAATAACTAATATTGCATAGTCGTAATCACATTACGACTACTGCACAGCTTCTTATATAGCACAAATTGTCGAAGTCTATACTGCAAACATTGTTGTTAATACATACTCACAGATAAATTACAGAGCCACATACATAGTATATATATATGTTTATATATGTATATATGTGTATATATATGTATGTATATA
>NW_026407482.1:0-435 GCF_001194135.2 Octopus bimaculoides | reverse complement strand
CAAGAATTTGATTTGAAACGACTCCAACCAACTGCGAAACATGGCGGTATTTCTCTAATGGTATGGGGAGCTGTCACCAGTAATGGTCGTTCTGAGCTGATCGAATGTTTTGGAACCATAAACTCTGAAAAATACATCAAATTACTTAAGCAAGGACTACTTCCGATGTATTCACACGATAACATAACGAAAAATGAGTTTTTATTCGTGGAAGATGGGGTTCCATGCCACACAGCGAAAAGGAATCAACAATGGCTGATACAAAATGGGATCAAAAAGCTTCCTTGGCCGAGCCAATCTCCTAACATGAACCAAATTGAAATTTTTTGGAGCATACTAGATAGAGCTATACGAAAAGCTCGACAGAAACTTAAATCTGAAGATGAAGTGGGCAGAAATTCCACAAGAAACAATCACAAAGCTCATCAGTTCAAT
>NW_026407481.1:0-267 GCF_001194135.2 Octopus bimaculoides | reverse complement strand
CAGTCTCATTGTCTGGGACCTTGAGCAAGTGTCTTCTACTACAGCCTCGGGCCGACCTTGTGAGTGGATTTAGTAGATGGAAACTGAAAGAAGCTCGTCGTATATATATCGCTTCTGTTTTGTTTGCAATGTCCTGTACCCAGATATGCACCTATACATACAGGTGGATGTCGGTATGCACATACCTGTACGTATATATGCACATACCTGTACGTATATATTTACTATTTGTTTTTACATGATTGAACGCAGCGACTCCAATTGTAA
>NW_026407480.1:0-296 GCF_001194135.2 Octopus bimaculoides | reverse complement strand
TGGATACCGTATTGGCTCTCAGTTGAGTTCCAGTTAATGGTTAACCGCTTCAATCAGTATCTAATGTCTGTGATTATTGTTTGTTGCTTGTCACTCCATGAATTCTTCCGATGGGTAATTCCATGTACGCTTTGCTGGATGGTAGAAATTGTCTGGAATATATATTATTATTAATAATAAAGAGTATGGAGACTTGTTCATCCACAAAATTTATTTGATAATTTTATGTAGTATATTCTAATGATGATGATTATATATACATGTAATCATCATCATTGTTTAATGTTCATCTTCCA
>NW_026407479.1:0-338 GCF_001194135.2 Octopus bimaculoides | reverse complement strand
AGTAGTAGTAGTAGTAGTAGTAGTAGTAGTAGTGGCAGTAGTAGCAGTAGCTGAAGCAGTATTGATGCTTAGATATCGTGTTTTAAAGTACAAATAGCTCGCCCGAAGCTAGGTACGAACTATCGCATCTAGCTTCAGGTGATACATTGTATATATTTTTTTAGTCACAGAAATGATAACAACGACAAGAACAGTAACAGCAACACGAATTAACTAAGATTCTTAATCTTGGTCATTCGATCTGCTTTGTATAGCAGCCAAAACTTCCCTCAAATTTGTTGAATAAGGCTGTCCTACTTCACTTTGTTAGAAAACTAAAAGCTGGACCCGATAATCAC
>NW_026407478.1:0-274 GCF_001194135.2 Octopus bimaculoides | reverse complement strand
AAACAAGATGAGGACAAATATCCGTAAAATGTAAATAATGTAAATAATGAACCATACATTTATAGTGATCAAATGTTTGTGTACACATAAGCTCGTCCCTCCAACAGATCTACATTACCTGCACAGGTGCAACGGGTGCCACATGTCAGATGTCCAAATGATCGCAGAGCAACATGAAATGAAGTGCTTTGCTCAAGGAAACAAAGCAACGCCTGGTCTGAGAATCGAACCCACGATCTCGCAATGGTGAATACAACACTCTAACCACTAAGGT
>NW_026407477.1:0-466 GCF_001194135.2 Octopus bimaculoides | reverse complement strand
TGTATGTATATATGTATGTATGTATGTATGTATGTGTGTGTATGTATGCAGGTATATATGTATGTATCAGACGTGTAGACATTTAAATGGATAAGCTCACACCTTGAATATATATAAAATGAATTGAGAGACCGTAGTTAATCTGCGTATCGCCTTTTTTAGTTCAGCTTATTTACGACGTTAAAATACATATATACATATATACATATAGATGTATACATATGGATATCGGTATGTACATATATGTATGGATGTATGCATATATTTATATATTATTTACATTATATACATATCTATATATCTATACACACATCTAACATTATAGTCTTCATTGTAACATCAAACATATAGTAATCTGGTTCTGTTGTTTGTTTAATGCTGGATCCTGTTCGTGCTGTTAGTTTACCAATTCCAAGCAGAAACATTCCTGTTGATTGATGCTGAGAGCCAACTGAAGAATACAAAC
>NW_026407476.1:0-223 GCF_001194135.2 Octopus bimaculoides | reverse complement strand
GTGTGTGTGTGTGTGTGTGTGTGTGTGTGTGTGTTAGCGTGTGTGCGAGTGTGCGAGAGTGTGTCGTATGTCTATATGTCTGTATATGTATATTGTGTGTGTGTGTGTGTGTATTTACTTGTAAACACAAACATGACTATATGTATCTTCCGCTTCTCTTTCTTTCTCACTCACTCTTTCACACACTCTCTCTCTCTCTCTCTCTCTCTCTCTCTCTCTCTCT
>NW_026407475.1:0-217 GCF_001194135.2 Octopus bimaculoides | reverse complement strand
TTTTTTTTTTTTTTCGTATATTTTCATTTGTCTTGCTCGTTTTTACATTCTGGCGTCTTACTGAAATTTTTCTTGAGAACACACTCTTAGTGGTAAGACAATTTAACGTCTATCTTTAGCATATTAGGAGTCCACTTTAGTGGTCATTTCTCTTAATTTGTATGTAACAGCTTCCTAAGGCTAAACGGCAGTAGTGTGTTCCCTTATTGGGATTGTC
>NW_026407474.1:0-256 GCF_001194135.2 Octopus bimaculoides | reverse complement strand
TCATAGACTATATACATAAACTGCATAACAAAATAAACACACAGACACATTGTTATATAGATATGCAAATATATCTGTATGTATATTTGTACCTCTACACATTCATGTCTATGTATGTGTGTGCGTGTGAATGTGAGGGCATATGTGTGTCCATGTACGCATAATATATGTGCATATGCATACATACATATGCATTAATGTATATATACACAATATGTATGTCATTATTCAGTTTTATTTCAAGATTTCTTGCCAA
>NW_026407473.1:0-438 GCF_001194135.2 Octopus bimaculoides | reverse complement strand
GAAAGGGGATCTCTCTTTCTGTCCACTGCCTTCCTAAAGAAAAGACGTGTCTCTTCTCTCATGGCTCGTCTATCTAGCGTTCATAATAACTTTTCTATCGTCTTGGCTCAACATCCATCACCGTTTGTTTTTACTATCTTGTTCTCACTGTCCTGTTTTTGTTAACATTTTCATCCTCCGCAAAAAATTCCAAATTTTATTTAATTTGGTTTGCGGGAAGGACTGTTTCAACGAAGTCGCGTATTGTCCTTGCCTTCGAAACGCGAAGTAGTTGAAACAGGGACAACTGACGAAGGGGTATACTCTTTATGTTGCCTGTCTCGTTTCTCTGTTTGTTTATTTTTCCGTTGTTTAAAAAAAGTTCGTTTTCTATGTTTTCGTTTATCATTGTTTAACGTTTTTTTGATGTCCTGTACCCATATATGCATGTATGTATAC
>NW_026407472.1:0-467 GCF_001194135.2 Octopus bimaculoides | reverse complement strand
CGATTTGCTTGAATAAAGGTGGTGCTCCAGCATGGCCACAGTCAAATGACGGTAAAGAGTAAAAGAGTATATATATCTATATATACATACATATTCTTATATTTATGTGTATATAAATCAATATGTGTATGCATATATACCGATATGCATATATACCGATATGCATATATACAGCTATGCTTATATACAGCTATGCTTATATACAGCTATGCATATATACAGCTATGCATATATACAGATATGCATATATACAGATATGCATATATATGTAAATATGTATACTTGTACTCTTGTATTTGTTTCATTCATTTGACTGCAGCCCTTCTGGAGCGCTGCTTTTATTTGCCCTTGAATTTTGGAATATGCGCATAAAGATCAATAATATGGGATACGTGTGTCATGATTAGAATTTTTTACGGTTTGTAAAGAGGGAAAGAACCCTCATGTGCAATTTTGATGAAATTCGA
>NW_026407471.1:0-905 GCF_001194135.2 Octopus bimaculoides | reverse complement strand
TAAGAATAGAAATTTAATTAATTCTACTGGCCTTAGTAAATATATATGGGTACTAAAATCTAAAGATATTATGTACAGTTTAAATTGGGAGATAGTTTGTAAGGCTAAATCTTATCGAGTAGGTAGTGCTTTTTTGTTTATTATGTACTAATGAATTTAAGGAGATATTATTAACTGATAATAAAATATTAATTAATCCCTAGATGAACGAAATATTAAATGCAGACATAAGTTAAATTACTTATATAATAAGTTCAGCTAATTTGTATTTATATATACCCTATTTTATGTTACTAATTGTTGTAGTTATGATTTACAATAGTAGAATGTGTATGAATTAGCACAAGATTATAAAGGATATGTTACATATTTAGAATAACATTAAACTAAGATGTTTATAAAATAAAATAAATTAATGAATTAATTAATTAATGAAAATAGATTAAATTATTGTAATTTAGCTTCATTTTTGTATGTTATATATAATGTATTTAACGCATTTTAGATTTAAGTTATTTAGACTTTAGAATTTTCAAGTAAATGATATACTATAATTAATTTTTTTTCTTATTCTCACATTTAAAATACATTATGTCATATTAACGGTTTCTATCTCATTATTCCATAATTTTTTATTTACGCCGTATTTTCACGCGATATATTTCTTATAAATGCTAAGTTCTACGTATTACGTTTAAAATTTTAAATTCACAGCATTTCTTCGATAAGATAAGTTATGATTTTATTTTAAGAAATATTGTTAAATGTGTTTCGATTATTTATTTATTTATTGTTAAAACAAGTATTTTTATATATTTATTTGATATTTATCATAAGTTACAATACGTACATTGGTTTTTATTATTATTATTATTATTATTTTTATTATTTTTATTATTATTATT
>NW_026407470.1:0-432 GCF_001194135.2 Octopus bimaculoides | reverse complement strand
TCAAGGGAAACCACTCTAATCTCTTTGAATAGTTATTTAGAGTTATCCCCCTTGACGCCGTATAAACATTTATGGATTCTAACAGAGATGCACAAACTTTTTACAGCATTCATTGCTTGTGGGAGGTCCAATTCTGTGTATAGGACATTGGGGGATTTTGAAGCCCTTCTTTTCTTTCTTGTGGCGTGCATCTTATATGTCATCAAATGCAGGAAGCTGACGTTCCTACATACGTCTCTTCATGCATGTATACACGCACACGCACACGCACACGCACACGCACACGCACACGCATATATATTGGTATATATATTGGTATATATATAGCGATAGTATATCAAATAAGAAATGTGTGATCTACAAAATTGAGTTCCAGCGACAAAACTTACAACTACTACTACTACTACTACTACTACTACTACTACTACTACT
>NW_026407469.1:0-1007 GCF_001194135.2 Octopus bimaculoides | reverse complement strand
TTATATTATTAATAAATTCATAAACTCATCAATAATATACTCAGGAAATCGATTTTTAACATTATAAAAGACATACATCCAACCTGACATGACACGGCAACATAATAAAATCAAAATTTAAAAATTTAAAACATAAATATACGCAATATAAATATCAATATATATAAACATCTGAAAATAGATAAATATATGTTTAAATATATATGCGTATAAAAATTTATGTGTAAATAAGCATGAATATATAAAATATAAAGAAACCTAAAATTTAAAGAATTAAATATCTTATTATCGTTTCGCGGATATTACTACAATCACAAAGTGATCTAAAGATCATCTTATTATCAGTAATTCCGCTCTTCAGAGATGCATTAAGAACCATTAGTACATATATATAATATTAAAACATTAGAAATATTAAAAATTAAAAATAATAATATATACTGTCCTTTCTATATGTTGTCATATAGAAGGATACTTTAGAAGGATTAATTTGATAAAACAAATATGTTACGGAATTACTGTAGTAAACCTTATTTATAATTTTGACTTTGTCTTCTTAAGCAAGATTTACTCTTTAAACCCCTAATTCAGCCCAACTTTTCTAGCATATAATAATAAAGTAATCATTTCATGTGAATTAATGGACAACCCATTAACTTTATTATTCTTTAATTCATTAATTAATTTTCATTTATTTAACATCTCATTCACTTATATTTGAATTACCTTCAGATGAGTATCCATATAAATTCATGTAACAACAAATACATAAAAAATATATATGTATGTATAATGGTACGTGTATAAGTGTTTATATATACACGTGTATCTGTGGGAGAGTGTGTGTATATATATTCATGTTTCTGTATGAAACTAGATGTGTTTGTATAGATTTTTGGGTACATATATGTTTTTTTTTTAATTTATTTATTTATTTATTTTTTTGCTATTTTTTCGAAAAAATATATAAATATGCATCTATGTATGCTTAATTGGATGTATGTATA
>NW_026407468.1:0-791 GCF_001194135.2 Octopus bimaculoides | reverse complement strand
TACTTCACACAAGGACACATACGGTGACACGTGTCCACACATATGGAGATACACATCCATTCCATACATACAAACACGGTACATAGTTGCAAAACACACACACACACACACACACACACACACACACACTTAGACATGCATACACAGGGAGACAGAGGTGCATATATATACAAACACACACACACACATACATAAAAATTACACAAACACGGACATGCAAGCACATGAATATGCAGAATACATACATACAGATTCACATACATACATATATACATATGAATACACACATATATACATACACATACACGCATGCATACATACATACATACATACATACATACATACATGCATGCATAAATAGGCACACACACACACACACACACACACTGACCCACACACACATGCGCTCAAACAAACAAAAAGGAACTTAGTGTAAATAACGAACAAAGTCAAGACTACTGAAAAGGTTGCAAGACACAACGAAAATTTTAGGAAAATAAAAATAAGAAATAAGTGGAAATTTTACCGGTGTGTGTGTTAAATTATAAGGCACAAAAAGAAAATGACTCTCTCCAGACTCAACAGTATTATATATATATATATATATATATATATATATATATATATATATATGTATGCATATGTATGTATATACATATCTATATGTATGGGTGTATATCTATATATAAATATATAGGTGAGAAAGTTGGTTCAAAATACAATGTTTATATACCAAAAAGATTTTCTAAAATTTTTCTGACATAATTTAAATATATACTTTAACCATGTAA
>NW_026407467.1:0-426 GCF_001194135.2 Octopus bimaculoides | reverse complement strand
AGCTGTAGGTGTGTGTATATACGTGAACTTGATTGTGTGATTGAGGTTGTGTGCATGCTTATGTATGTATGTATGTATGTATGTATAGGTGTATGTGTATATGTGAGCTTGTTTGTGCGTATAAGATTGTGTATCCATATATGTGTGCGTATATGTGCATGCATGTGTGTACTTGTTTGTGTATATGAAGTTCTATGTGTGTGTGTGTGTGTGTATGTATAAGTATGTGTGTGTTTATACACAAGCTTATTTGTTTCTATGTGTGTGTACATGTATGTGTGCACATGTGTGTATGGATATGTGTGCTTGTTTGTGTGTATAAGGTTGTGCGTGTGTTTTTTATGTATGAATATATGTGTATGTGTGCGTATATGGGTGCTTGTTTGTGTGTATGAGTGTGTGTTTGTGTATATGTGTACATGTGAG
>NW_026407466.1:0-329 GCF_001194135.2 Octopus bimaculoides | reverse complement strand
GAAACAAGTAAAAGAATAAAAGAATAAAAGAATAAAAGAATATATATATAGTTTGTTCCCCTGAAAAGCCCTGTTGTTGACTTTGAAACTAACTTTTTCTCCATTGGTGAGAGATTCGAAAGATACAAGAACTTTCATAAAAAACACAAGAGGAATACAAGAATGACACTCTTAAAGAGCTGCCAAAACTACCAAAGAACAAAGTCAGTAAGAATAAAAGAATTGGTAAGAAGGGGAAGGAAGAATAGAGATACCAGACACTTAATGCAGTTACCATTCCAGCTGCCACCCATAACTCAATACAAACACTGCTAGAGTCATCTAATACA
>NW_026407465.1:0-222 GCF_001194135.2 Octopus bimaculoides | reverse complement strand
GCTGGAGCACCACCTTTAGTCAAACAAATCAACCCCAGGACTTATTCTTCGTAAGCCCAGTACTTATCCTATCAGTCTTTTTGCCAAACTGCTAAGTTACGGGAACGTAAACACAGTTGTCAAGCGATGGAGGGGGGAACAAACACACACACACATACAAACAAACATATACATATATGACAGGCTTCTTTCCATCTACCAAATCCACTCACAAGGCTTTGG
>NW_026407464.1:0-714 GCF_001194135.2 Octopus bimaculoides | reverse complement strand
TATATATATATACACATAAACACACACACATACATACATACACACAACATGCACAGCAAAATACAAATGAAATTAAATAAAAATATATACATACATGGTCTCAATGACACCCGCACACACACATGTCTAGATTATGAATGTGTCAAGAAGTCTGTACATAAAGCTCCATCTTTGTATACATATGTATGCTTCGTTTTTTGAATTGAGTGTATAAGTTGATAAAATATATTAAAATGAATATATACAGAGAGATGTGCTTATATTTATAAATGTGATTTGTGTGTATATTTAATATCTACACAGACATTTACACTTACATGTATGTGTATATATAACATAACTATGTGTTTATTTATGGGCACACTTCCTCACACAGACAAGCAGCAAGATAGACATACACAAATGTGTGTGTGTATATGTAAATATGCATTTATACACAAATATAAATGCATATATACATACACACACACAAACACATGTACATATATGTATGTATATATATATGTGTGTGTGTGTATAAATATATATGTATGTATTTATATATGTATATATATGTGTGTGTGTATATGTATATGCATATATATTTATATATATATAGACTTCATGTTCACAACATGATACACATATCTTTATACATATGCATATATATCATATATGCATACATACATACATGTATACACACACATTATATATATATATATATATATATATATA
>NW_026407463.1:0-269 GCF_001194135.2 Octopus bimaculoides | reverse complement strand
AGAATCCCCTTGTAAACACGTTTATAGAACGCGTTTATCGTTACAAACATTGGCAGAAACATACCTTTAGTTCCTACAAGTGATTTCTACCATTCTATAAAATTCGACTTTTCACTGTCTTCTTACATTTCACTTCCACTAAATATATCTACTTCCATGCCTTTAAGCTTTATTCTAATTCACCTAACGCTCTATATCTCTCCACTATTAGTTTCTTTCACCTCCTTCTGCTTCTATATCTTGACGTTGTATCTACTAACGGTTTTTTT
>NW_026407462.1:21777-23114 GCF_001194135.2 Octopus bimaculoides | reverse complement strand
GCATACCCAGCCACCCAGCATACCCAGCCACCCAGCATACTCAGCCGCCAGGCAGTATGTTGTTTCTGACAGTTAAACACTGAAGGTTTTAATGTAGGTTTTTGTCAGTGGTTGACGAAAAAACTCCTTCACACACACACACACACTTGTATACACACGCACACACTCGTACACACACACATACACTCACGCGCGCACACAGCTATACTCATACATAGACGTCAACAGAAGCACTATATCGATATATCGATATATGCATATCGATGTGTGTGTGTGTGTGTGTGTGTGTGTGTGTGTGTGTGTGTCTGTGTGTCTGTGTCTGTGTGTCTGTACGTGTAAGCACATATATACGTACATATACATGCATACATCTCTATAAATATGTGTGTGAAATACAAATATACATATATATATATATAATCATGGTACTAGACAGCACCATCTTTGCTAGAAATAGGAGTCAAAACTACTCAAAAACCACAGTTGTCAGTGTGTATAAGTGACAACCAGTGCTCGACTAACCATTAAGCATAATAAGCACATGCTTAGGACATCAAGGGAAGGAGTGGGGGGCACCACAGAAATGGTAAATGGTTTACGGCACTAAAGAATTCACTTTAAACTTGCTAAAATAATATTCGGGATGACTTTATCTCTACTAAGTATAGATGCAGATGTGTTACCTAAGATTAATTTTGAGGATCTGATCAAAGAGTTCGCAATTCAAAAAAGTAAGAGAAAACTTTTCGAATATAAATAAAGTGGAAATATACAAAAACAAACATTATTTTCCCCTCTTACTGTTTTGTTTCGTTTTGAAAAATAAAAATTTATTTTATGGTTTGTTATTGCTTCTATTTTGAATTACATAATCTTTTATGGGGACACCAAAATCTTTTAAGTGCTTAGGGCCTCGATGGGTCTTCATCCGGCCCTGGTAACAACTGTCATTTTTGAGCCGTTTTGACTCGTATTTCTAGCAAAGCTGGTGCTATCTAGTAGCCTCATTATAAATTAATAATAATTGTTACCTTTATGGTTATTTTTATGCTTAGCCACTTATATTATTATTATTATTATTATTCATTAATAATAATGCGAAATGGTCGACGGTATTTCGTCTGTCTTTACGTTCTGAGTTCAAATCCCACCGAGGTCGACTTCCTTTCATCTTTTCCGGGTCGATAAATTAAGTACCAGTTGCGTACAGCGGTCGATCTAATCGACTGACCTCTCCCCCAAAATTTCGGACTTTGTGCCTAGAGTAGAAAAGATTCATTAACAATAATATCTTTTTGTGTGTGTATATATATATATATATATATATATATATATAT
>NW_026407462.1:18312-21499 GCF_001194135.2 Octopus bimaculoides | reverse complement strand
TAATAATCGATTCCTTTACTTTTTCTGTCTCCGATGAAAGGAAGTACTGGATCTTCCCAGAAACAGCTGTAAGACTCTATCCATAAAATATTTTTCCAACCTTACCATTGCTCTCTTTATCTTTATATATATATATATATATATATATATATATACACACAGAGAGAGAGAGAGAGAGAGATACATGCATACATGCATACATGCATACATTTACATACACACATATATACACAAGCACACACACATATATATATATACGTACATGTATGTATTATATATTTATGTATGTATGTATGTATGTGTGCACTGACCTAAACATAATTGTTTAAAGGCAAGCGAATTGACAGAATCACTAAGCCGTTGGAAGACACACACTCACACACACACACACAAACACACACACACAAACATACACACACGCACACACACCTATATTCGTGATTGTTCCTCGAATTCGCGGTTGACGCTTCTCGTTCCGTCGCTCTATTTCTAGAGACTCGGGTGACTTTCCAGTCCAGTTACTATCGCTTCCTGAATTCGTCCATATTCGGTACACACTGTTCCACTTGATAGACCAAGCTTCCATTTTTGCCCTCACCGCACTCTCTTTCTCTCTTCCTCTCTCTCTTTCCCTCTCTTTTTCTCTCTCTTCTCTCTCTCTCCCTCTCCATCATTTTCTTTCTTTCTTTCCTCTCTCTTCTTTCAGTTTCCGTCTACCAAATTCACTCACAAGGTTTTATTAGGTCCGAGCCTATACTAGAAGACACTTGCCGAAGGTGCCACGCAGAGGGACTGAACCCGGAACCATGTGGTTGGGAAGCAAACTTCTTGTTGACAATTAATTTCTAAACCTGGACGCTAAACATTATCTTTAACTATCAACCCCTAACCTGAACCTTAAACTTTATCTGTAATTATTTACCTTAAACTGGACCCTAATTACTGACTCTAAATTTAAAACGAGTCCTGAACCCAAAACAATTATCAGGAGATAAAAAGCCAAGTTTCAGATTCATCGATGAGAATTCAAAACCAACAAGACTTGTGAGAAGACCTTCCCTTAAGGAAACAAATAACACATTTGTTTCCCTTAAGGAAACAAATAACACATCAAATAACACATCAAGTGGCCTGAGACCTACAAGTGGAGCAGAAGAGATAGCCCGGAAACAAGAACAGTAAAGAAAAGTGATGGGTGGTTTATGCTCCGTAGGGGATAAGGGGCTTAAGTAAGAAAATGCATAGGGAGGAGACAGCTCGCCAGTTGGCCAGAGGCTGGAGTGGTTGTGCGTTTAGAGTTTCCAGTTAGAATTACTAATTTGTACCCCTAAATTCGTAAATGTGTGGCTGTGTGGTAAGTAGCTTGCTTACCAACCACATGGTTCCGGGTTCAGTGCCACTGCGTGGCATCTTGGGCAAGTGTCTTGTGAGTGGATTTGGTAGACGGAAATTGAAAGGAGCCCGTCGTATGTATGTATATATATATATATGTGTGCGTGTGCGTATGTGTGTGTGTGTGTGTGTGTGTGTGTGTGTGTGTGTCTGTGTTTGTCCCCTTAGCATTGCTTGACAACCAATGCTGGTATGTTTATGTCCCCGTCACTTAGCGGTTCGGCAAAAAGAGACCGATAGAATAAGTACTAGGCTTACAAAGAATAAGTCCTGGGGTCGATTTGCTCGACTAAAGGTGGTGCTCCAGCATGGCCACAGTCAAATGACTGAAACAAATAAAAGAGTAAAAAGAGTAAAAGAGTAACCTGAAATCCTAACACTAATTATAATCCGAAATGTTAATTATGATTTAGAACGTTTTTCGTAATCGTAGTGGCGGTTCGTTCATAAAATTAGCTGGGGTGCTGCTTCAGAAAAATGTTTAGCCGTTATTTTGATATTGTGCAAAAGGAAACAAATATACAAAAACGAATAGCGGTTGTATTAACCGTCTAAGGGATAATAGTATGCGTATTCACTATCGATATCAATTATCTATGCTAACCCTGGGCATGGATATGCAGGCACACTATGCGCATAGGGTACAGTAACAACAGAATAAACAAAAGTTTATCAGGAATCAAATTTAAATAATCAGAAAATGGATAAAACTTTTGATCAACAAACAAAGAAATTGAACCACATCGGTTGATTATTTTTTTAATACAAAATATGACATAACATTTCTTACGGCCGTTTCCGCTTCACTCTGATGAAGCTCCGTGTACTAGATCGAATATGCTATGAAGATGACGAATATTATTTTCGGAATTTCTTTCATAAGCACCGACTAAGATTGGAATCGGAAACGGCCGTAAGAAATGTTATGTCATGTTTTATATAAAAAAATATTCAACCGATGTGGGTCAATTTCTTTGCTAATCAAAAGTTTTCTCCATTTTCTAATTATTTAAATTTGATATATATATATACATATATATTAACAAACTGATTTGATTACATGACACGTTACTAACATTCACACACATCCACACATGAATCAATTTAGACAGTAAACATCTATACACAAGCACACACAGATAAACTATCATACGTAAATTGAAATGGGCCATGAAAATCCACATGTATGTGCAGTTATGAAAATATTCGATAACCTTTTACTAATATACATGCACATACAGACATGCGCATTGATGAAGCAACTGAAGCAGTAACGATCTATAAACGCGCGCACACACACACTCTTTTACACGCTTTAATCATTTGACTGCTGCTATGCTGGATCGCCGCCTTAAAGGGTTTATATATATATAGGCGCAGGAATGTCTGTGTGGCAGTAGCAAGCGGACGTGTTTGTTTGTTTTTTTCTCCCTGTTGAAGCGTCACTGAATGCCAGCGTCGTCAATTTTCACGTACAACTACAGGTAAAACTTTTGTGTTTTGGGGGATATGGTGGGGGTTTGTTGCTCGTGTGTATTTATATTTATGTCTCCACTGAATTCCACGCATTTGTCTGCCTGTGGCTGTGCTTAATGTCTCACTTAGCGGTGAGAAGAGTGTTTTGGAGGTATCAATCCTCGAAAAATTGTGAATTTAGTTTGTGAAGGTTTGTTGTTTTCAAGCCGTGAATTGAGAACTACAAATGAATATTGTGAACTTTGCTTAAAACAGAAAAGGAATTTATTGTTTTCAAACCAAGTTTTGAAAGCTAATAGATTTAAAGAAAAGTCTTCCT
>NW_026407462.1:17522-18284 GCF_001194135.2 Octopus bimaculoides | reverse complement strand
ATTTCATTTTTACCAGCAAAGTGACGTCTGCAGCGGAGCCGGGATCAAATCGGGCCAGAGTACCGTTGTGGCCTGAAAATTTGTTATTCTGCTTGGAACTTTATATTTTATTTATTCTTTCTGAACTGTTGTATTTCCTTTCTCCTTCTTTTATGAACTTTTTTAGTACGAACTGTTTATTTTATTTCTTCCGCTTTTTTTAACTGTTTTCTATTTTTGCCTGTTTTTAAAATTTTTCGTTGTTTAATTTTTATGTGGACATTTTTATCATGGCAGAGAACATAAAGAAAAATAAGGCCACTGCTGTGGAGTGGGAGATTATCCCATCCAAGAAGTGGTTAAATGATTTCAGGGAAAGAACGGTGGCGTTACGGACCTACTCTAGGTTACTCGACACCATTACGGTCTTTCCCAAAGTTGAAATCGAAAAAGAGTTGGCAGAATATCTGCCAACTATTAAGTTTATGGCAAGGGGTATAAAATACGCGACGGTTTGGTTGCTATTTGACACCCCTGAGGTGGCTCGCAAGTTTGCGAGCCAGCCCTTAGAAGGGGTAAAAATTCTGTTTCTTCCCACACACTGTGGGAAGAAATTAACTAGGGCTTGGATTTGTGGGCTGCCACCCGGTATAGAACCTGATTGGATTGAGGATACTATCCGACGGGGTGTGGGTGGAAGTGGAGCAAAGCTCTTAAATGTGAACATTTTACCTACAGCTGATTGGGCTGGGGCAAAAGCGGTTTTGACCTTGTGGACCCAAT
>NW_026407462.1:12523-15170 GCF_001194135.2 Octopus bimaculoides | reverse complement strand
GTTTTCGTGGAGGGTAGTGGCAGACGGAAAACAAGACAGGAAAACGAAACGGTGAAATACAAAGAATATATATGCATGTATACACACATATATGTACATACTTACATCTACATGTGTATATAGATGCATATCAGGGTACAGGACATATCGACGATCATTCGATAGTAGTGCGCTAATTGCCAACCAGTAGTCAGCTGGTCAACCAGCTGGTCAACATGTCTTTGTTTACATCAATTCGGCAATTATCACTCGCTTTCTCTCTCTCTCTCTCTCTCTCTCTCTCTCTCTCTCTCTCTTAAAAACACATGTCACTTATCACTCGCTTTCTCTCTACAGACAACGGAACGAACACATAGGAAAACAGATAGCCACTTGGAATTAATCCTTCGTCAGCTGCCTCTATTCTAACTAGACGTTTCGAAGATAAGGCAGAACGTACTCTAGAATAGTCTCTTCCTGAGTAGTGGATCGATCCACTAAACAGAGGATTCCAAGGCGGCAAACACAAACCAAGACAGGAACAATTGGACAGTGGAAACAACATTAAAAAGCCGTACGGCCAAATATATATAATCCAAAAAACGAAGAAAAAACGCAAGAAAAAAAACAACAACGTAAGGACGTGCTACATGCAAAGTATTAACAGACACTCAGGGAGGAAAAGAAAGGTAGTTTCGAGCAAAGCTCTTCTTTAGAAACGGGAAACAGAGGAAATTCCAAGAGAAAAGGAAGACGGAGGGGAAAAAAATCGCCAACGAACCACATGTATTTACATTTTGCAAAAAGCTCCTTACCACACAGCCATGCCTATATATATTTATGTGTGTGATTTTGTTTGGTCCCCCCACCATCGCTTGACAAGCGATGGTGGTGTGTTTGTGTACCCGAAACTTATGTACTGGGCTTACAAAGAATAAGTCGTGGGGTCGAATAAAAGAATGGAAGAAAGGGGAACGAAAACGTTGAAAAGAGAACTATAAGGTAAACGGGTACAGAAAGAAGAGGGTAGGTGTGTGAGTGTGAGAGAGAAAGAGAAAGAGAGAGAGAGTAATAGAGGGTGGTACATTGGATTAATGCAGACAGAGAGAGAGAGAGAGAGAGAGAGGGGCGTAAGAGGGTAAGAGTCAAAAAGTTACCACAGAGAAAAGGAGGGAGAGGCGAAGAGAGAAGCGAGGATGGAGTAGAAGTAGGAGAGAAAAGAGAGGTAGTTAGAGCAGTTGAATAGAGGGAGGGAAATGGGGAGAAGCAAAGCAACATGTAAGTAATTGAGAAGAGAGGGAGGGTGGGAGGTAAATAGTTAAAATAACTGAGGATGGGAGGAGGAGAAAAACCAGTGAGGAAGACAGAGTGAGAGAGAGAGAGACACACAGAGAGAGAGACAGAGAGAGAGAGAATAAAGTTGATATGAGAGAGGAACAGGCGAGGAAGACAGATAGAGTGTGTGTGTTAGAGAGAGAGAGAAGCGAATAAAGTTAATATGAGAGAGGAACAGACGACACGGATTATTAACATGCCTGGATGGAGGGAATGAGAAAGAGGCAGGGAGTTATAGTTAGAGGAGGAGAATGAGAGTTAGAAGAGGCTGACATAAAGTTATTTAAGAGAAAGGGTGAGAGAAAGAGAGAGATACTTAGAAAAGTTAGAGAGAGAGTGTGTGTGAGGAAGAGAAAGAGAGAGGTAAAGTTGTTTGAGAGACAGATAGTTAAGAGACTAGAGAGAGAGAGAGAGGCAGATAATTGAGAGACTAGAAAAAAGAGAGAGAGGGGGAAAGTGAAGGCAGACAGATGAAGTTATTTGAGAGAGAGAGAGAGGGAGGGAAAGGAGGAAATTGATAGTTGAAGTGTGTGAAGAGAGGTGGAGGAAGGCAACTGTTTAAAGAAAGGGCATGAAAGAGAAGAAAACGATAGGAAAATAAGAGAGAGGGAGCAAAAGAGAGGTTGGGATATTGAGACAAGGTATGCGAATGAGGCGGATAGTGTAAACAAGATATATATATATAGAGAGAGAGGGGGAGTTACGGAGTGAGAGAAAGAGGAAGGGGAGTTATAAAAGGAGAGATACAAAGTAAGGGGAGTTATAAAGATTAGAGAGAGAGAAAGAGAGAGTTAATGATATTCAGAGAGAGGGGTCTATAAAGCTACAAGAGTTAGAGAGATATACATGAGAGAAAAAGAGAGAGGGAGGAGCAGACACAATAGAGAGAGAGGAGTTTAAAGATAGTATTAGGGTTATTTGTTTAGCCCCTGGTTTGCCTAAACAGGTTCGTAATCAACGTGATTCTAAATATGACCATCCAAACATTTGATTTTTATACATAATAGAGGCACGGGAGTGGCTGTGTGGTAAGTAGCTTGCCTACCAACCACATGGTTCCGTGTTCAGTACCACTGCGTGGCACCTTGGGCAAAAGTGTCTTCTACTCTGGCCTCGGGCCGACCAAAGCCTTGTGAGAGTTAGGGGAGTTATATATATATATATATGTGTGTGTGTGTGTATGTTTCTGTGTCTGTGTTTATCCCCCTAACATCGCTTGACAACCGATGCTGGTGTGTTTACGTCCACGTAACTTAGTGATTCAGCAAAAAGAGACCGATAGAATAAGTACTAGGCTTACAAAGAATAAGTCCTGGGGTCGATTTGCTTGACT
>NW_026407462.1:9228-11751 GCF_001194135.2 Octopus bimaculoides | reverse complement strand
TCCCCCCCCCCCGCCATCACCGCTTGACGACCGGTGTTAGTTTGTTTACGTCCACGTAAGCTAGCGGTTGGGCCTAAGATATCGATAGAATAAGTGCAGGTTTTTCAAAAAATAAAACAATAAAAAAAACTGCTATCGATTTGGTCGACAAAACGCTTGAAGTGGTGCTTCAGCATGGCCGCAGTCTAATGACTGAAACGAATTCGAAGATAGAAGCGACAGAGCGTAAACATTTACGGGTTTGATTTGACGGACTTTGGCTGCTGTTTTTAGCTGGGCGACAGACCGACCACGTATATAACCCTTGTTGCTGGCTTCGAAAAGTAGGTAAGAAAAGTAGGAGGTAGAGTTATTAAAAGAAACAAAAGAGGGGGGATGTGTAAGAGGAAGAGCGAGAAAGAGAAAGAGAGAGGATGCATGTGAGAGAGAGGGGGAGAATTAGTGTGTGTTGACACATTATTGGAAAGGAAGTTAATTAGAGAGAGGAGGAGGGAGAGCGAGAAGAGGAGGTAGAGGGTGTGAAGAATGGCTAGTGTTGAACAGACAATGAGTGACTGGCAAATTAAAACTTTGGGCAGTTGATAGATAGACAGATAGATAGATTGATAGACAGAGAGATAGACAGAGAGATAGACAGAGAGATAGATAGATAGATAGATAGATAGATAGATAGATAGATAGATAGATAGACAGACAGATAGATAGATAGATAGATAGATAGATAGATAGATAGATAATGATATATATATATATATATATATGTATTCATTTATTCGTTTCAGTTGACTGCGGCCATGCTGGAGTACCGCCTTTAGTCGAACAAATCGATCCCAGGACTTCTATTCTATCGGGCCCTTTGCCGAACCGCTAAGTTACGGGGACGTAAACACACCAACATCGATTGTCAAGCGATGGTGGGGAGACAAACACAAACACACACACACACGACGGGCTTCTATCAGTTTCCGTCTACCAAATCCACTCACAAGGCTTTGATCGGCCCAAAGCCTATATAGTAGAAGATGCCACACAGAGGGACCGAACCTGGAACTATGTGGTTGGCAAAGCAAGCTACTTACCGCACACACATACTTCTGATCACGCATACACACGTGTATGTATGAATGTATACATAGGTAGGTAGATGTTTATGTATCTGTAAAATGTGTCAAATAACGTTACACGAGCACAGTGTGTGTGTGTGTGTGTGTATGTGCGTGTGTGCCTGTGTGTGTGTGTGTGTGTGTGTGTGTGTGTGTACGGGCCCTGTCTCCAGTTAAATTCCTGTATCAGATACTTTACAACTCTTGTTACAATGTATAAATATATATATATATATACTAAAGGCGAGGGTTTTTACTCTTCTCTATTGTTTTTTGTTCTGTGTGTATCAAAAATATCGCTATCAATCTGGAGTAATAATTTGTAGTTTTGAAATCAGTAGTTCTTTGACTGCTATTTCTGAATTCTCAGTATGTTGGAGAAGCAGGTTACTGTCAATCCCTATATATTTATGATTATATATATACATATATATATATATATATATATATACATATGTGTGTGTGTATATGTATGAAGATATGTATATGAATGTGTACGTGTGCGCATGTGAGTGCGTGTGTGGAAGTGGAACTCTGTGTGCGTCTGTGTGTCTGTGTGTGTGCGTGTGTTATTGTAAGAGGTCGGAGCTAAGTGACACTTTACATGCAGACACATGTATGTGTGTGTCTGTGTGTGTGTGTGTGTGTGTGGGACTTGTCCACGAGCGGGAGGGGGCAAAGCGCGACAGAAAGAGAGGACATAGAGACAGGGAGAAAGCGAGAGAGAGAGAAAGAAAGAGAGAGAGACACACACACACACACACACAAACACACACACATAGACATACACATAGAGATAACTAGACAGAGACAGAGAGAGAGGAAGAGGGAAGCAGAATGAAAGAAAGAAAAGAAGGTAAGAGAGAAAGCGATAAAGAGAATGAATAGGAGAGGAGGAAAGAAAAAAAAGCAAACAGCGAACAACAGAAGTGGTGGTGGGGAGAGTGGAGAGGGAGGGGAGGCGATGTAAAAACCGGGGGTGGGGACGAAATAGTTTTCTTTTTCTTTTTCTTTCGGCGAGTCGGAAGCGGCGGCTGCTGTGGTGAACTCGAGAAAATCATGACCAAACACTTGTAGAATTAAAACGATCGCACCATGAGTTTATAAATAGCTAAGGGGTTAAATCGTTCGCCCTGTTGAAACAAACTACAAACTACACTCGTCCCGCCATCATTCTACAATATCTTCCTATGGTGTAAACTTTATTTATATTATTATTATTATTATTATTATTATTTTGTCTCTCTGCTTCATTTCTTGTGTTCTTACTAAACACGGATTTTTATCATTCCGACGTTCCGATTATTTTGAAACGAAAGCTCATAGGATTTTACAAACCAGGTATAGTTAAAATTTAATAATATACAATTATATATTATATTATATCTATATATATATATATATATATATATATATATAT
>NW_026407462.1:8231-8862 GCF_001194135.2 Octopus bimaculoides | reverse complement strand
AGAAATAGCAGCTAAAAAATTGTTTTTGCCTTTGTGAGTTACAGGTAATGCTATCTGTTGGAGTCTCAGCTTTTTTAGCTGCTATTTCTGAACTTCGGTATATGGTGAAGCAAATGCTTGCTGATCCCTTAATTATGTTTATATATATATATATATACACATATATGTGATAGTGGATTTTCATCGATGAGTTCTTGAAACTTGGTTATTTTCCCTAAAACTATATATATATATATATATTACAATTAAAAGGGTAAAGGTTTATCAATTTATTAGTAAATTAACAATTAATAATTTTTACCAAGCCCTTCGGTGAAGCAATTATTTGCTGATCCCTGTACATATATATATGTATGTATGTATGTATGTATGTGTGTGTGTGTGTGTGTGTGTGTTTATATACATACGGACTACGAGTCTACGGGTATTCAATGTATATGAGTAATAAGTAGGTGTAGGATTGGTATGTGTTTATGTGTGTATGTCTCTGGATTTATTAATGTGCATGTATAACCAGGAGTCTGTATGTCGCTTTCAAACATTTTTGCGGAAGTATTTCTAAGTTGATACAAAGATGTACAGACCTAGTTTGTTTTATATACGCATATATATATATATATATATATATATA
>NW_026407462.1:7326-7767 GCF_001194135.2 Octopus bimaculoides | reverse complement strand
TATATATATATTGTTGTACTTGGGGATGGTCATGTTGCCAGTTTAGCCAATATATGTGTGTGTTCTGTGCGCGGTCTGGTCATGTTCGTGGTATCTTGAAACACACGCACAGGTGCAAGCTTTTGTGTGTGCGTTTGAATATGTGTTTATATATGTGTGTTGGTGTGTGTGTGTGCAAGAAAGCATAAAGCATTCGTGATAAATAGAGAACTTAAATAGGAGTACGTATACAGCTTGTTTTGGGTTGCTCTGTTTACAAAGAAATATCTCATGTTCACCTCTTGGAGTTGTATTCCTCTACGATTCAATCACACATTCTTTCATTCTTTCTTCCTCTCTCTTTCTCTCTATCTATCTATCTATCTATCTATCCATTTACCTATCTATCTACCTATCTATCTACCTATCTACCTATATATATATATATATATATATATATAT
>NW_026407462.1:6073-6561 GCF_001194135.2 Octopus bimaculoides | reverse complement strand
TCTCTTTCGCAATCTGTGATTGCTGTTTTTCGTTCTCTGTCGCTGTCCAGCAGATATTGTTGATTCCCTCAGTCGGTTCCAGAGGACTAAGCTAACCTTATTTTCGACGTGGAACCAAATTCCGAATGGAACGCAAATTGCTTTACCAAACATGCCCCAAGGCTAAAGAACTTGGCCCAGTCCCCCCCCCCATACCACAATACTTCAAATTGTAACATTGAACATCTTTTGGGACATTCACAACTACAATCTTTCTATCTGTCTTCTATGTTCGTCTCTGCCTCTTTATGCTTGTCTGTCTATCTATCTAACTGTCTATCTATCTAACTGTCTATCTATCTATCTAACCCATTATAGTTTCTGTAATGACAATATTGACCAAGGTTACCGTGGTCTTTTCCGTAGGCTTTTCCTTCCACGGCCAAACCTAAACTGTCCTCCCCTCTTTTTACACGAGAACATTACTGTGTGATACACGATCCCTATTG
>NW_026407462.1:3254-6063 GCF_001194135.2 Octopus bimaculoides | reverse complement strand
TCGACACACCCCTATTGTTTTTTTTTCCTTCCCCCTCCCAAAAAGAAAAGCTCTACATTGTATTTGTCCCATCTTTGTTGAGCCCTGTGTGGCTAATAAAAGAAATGTATCTATCTATCTATCTACCTACCTATCTAGCTTTCTAAATATCGGTCTATCTATTTATCTATCTTTTTGCTTGTTTATCTATCTATCTATCTATCTATTTATCTATCTATCTATCTATTTATCTATCTATCTATCTATCTATCTATCTATCTATCTATCTATCTATCTATCTATCTATCCATCCATCTGTCTGTATATCTACCTGTTAATCTGTCTATCTATCTATCTGTTCTGTTAAAGCGCGTAGCTTAGTAGTTAGGGTGTTGCACTCATGACCATAAGATGCTAGTTTCGATTCCTCGCCTGGGCAATGCGTTGTGTTCTTCTGCAAAACATTTCATCACACACGTTGTTCAGCCGGCAAAATTAAGCTTGCGGAAGACCGGCGTCCCGGGAGGGGGGATGTATACACCAAAGGGACCTAATGCAGTTTCCCCACTCTCCTTGAAAAATGCATTTTTTTTCTGAAAAACTTTTTTTCGGATTCCTACGTTCAAGATGTCGGAGATTACGAATATACTCTCTTTACTCTTTTACTTGTTTCAGTCATTTGACTGCGGCCATGCTGGAGCACCGCCTTTAGTCGAGCAAATCAACCTCAGGACTTATTCTTTGTAAGCCTAGTACTTATTCTATCGGGCTTTTTTGCCGAACCGCTAAGTTACGGGCGCGTAAACACACCAGCATCGGTTGTCAAGCAATGTTGGGGGGACAAACACAGACACACAAACACACACATATATTTATATATACGACGGGCTTCTTTCAGTTTCCGTCTACCAAATCCACTCACAAGCCTTTGGTCGGCCCGAGGCTATAGTAGAAAACATTTGCCCAAGGTGCCACGCAGTGGGAATGAACCTGGAACCACGTGCTTGGTAAGCAAGCTACTTACCACACAGGCACTCCTCTATCTATCTCTTTATACACATATCTATATGCTTATTGAATTAAAAATTTTGAAAACGTGGTCTCTTGCATATTCGGTTTCCTACAATCTCTTTCAGGTAAACAAAATCAAAATTTAAATTAGTGGGGTGGGGGTGAAATATAAAAAAGAAAAATTTTTGTTTTTTTTGCATATTTGTAATCTCTGATTTCTTAAACGAAGGAATCCGGAAAAAAATTGTCTTAAAAAAAATGCATTTTTCAAGGAGAGGATATGAAACAACATTAGCCCACCCCACCGAAGAACCTAGGATCTTTTGCTCTTGTGCGTATCCATCTATGTATCTATTTATCAAGCTATTTGTCTATCTATCCATTTATCTATCTATCTATCGATCTATCGATCTATCTATTTATCAAGCTATTTGTCTATCTATCTATCTATCTATCTACCTACCTACATATCTATCCATACATCTATGTATATGGGGCGCCACGTAATAGTTTGTTGCTAAAACTTATGTGCAATGAAGTGCTTCTACTTCTACAAAACACGAAATATATAAACAATGTTTATACAATTCCTAATAACATTTAGTGTGGAGGTGCAATGGCCCAGTTGTTAGGGCAGCGGACTCGCGGTCGTAGGATCGCTGTTTCGATTCCCAGACCGGGCATTGTGAGTGTTTATTGAGCGAAAACACCTAAAGCTCCACAAGGCTCCGGCAGTGGATTGTGGCGGACCCTGCTGTACTCTTTCACCACAACTTTCTCTCACTCAATCTTCCTGTTTCTGTTGTACCTGTATTTCAAAGGGGCCAGCCTTGCCACGCCGAATCTTCCCCGAGAACTACGTTAAGGGTACACGTGTCTGTGGAGTGCTCAGCCACTTGCACGTTAATTTCACGAGCAGGCTGTTCCGTTGATCGGATCAACTGGAACCCTCGACGGAGTACCAACCAATCAATATTTAGTGATGAAAAAATATAATAGGATTGTTTAAATCTCGAAAGGCACCCGACTAAAGTAGAAATCAAAGAGGTACAATGGTAAATATAAAAAATGTTTGGGAGTCACTGAACTAATTTGTCAAACACACACTCTATAACTTGGGATAAAATAAATATGCGGACAACCACTGGTTAAGAGCGTGGGCTACTAACCCCGAGTTCAATTCCAGGCAGTGACCTGAATAATAATAAGGATAATAATAGCACACTCGATAAGTTTGGTCGAACAATTGAAAAAAAAACAAAAGAATACAGTATGTGTGTGTGTGTGTGTGTGTATTCATTCGTACACACGCACATGTATATACATACACTTAATGTATATATACGTCTATGCATATATAGATATATACATACACACAAACATACATATATACACACACACACGCACACACATCCATACATAGTTTCATATACACAAGGGAAACCCCCATCAACCCGACAGTGCGCATATCATATACACATCTAACTCAGAAACGCAGATTAGACGGCTATGGGTGGATTTATTTTAACAACTGAGAACCCCCACAACACGAAATCCTGACTACGCCCATATATATATATATATATATATACGCACACATACACATACACATACACACACACACACGTGTGTGTGTGTGTGTGTGTGTGTGTGTGTGGCGAGCTGGTAGATGCGTTACTGCGTCGGGGAAAGAATTGCTTAGCAGCATATCTTCCGACTTGACGTTCTGAGTTCAAATACCACCGGACTCGGTTTTTGCCTTTCTTCCTCTCGAGGGTCGATAAAATAAGTATCAGCTGAGCACTGGGGGTCGATCTTT